>NC_056746.1:1201162043-1201164543 GCF_019279795.1 Protopterus annectens | reverse complement strand
CCACAGTTCAGTTCTATGCCTTCAAGAATTTCTTTCCATATCACAGGCAGAGTAACATTATTAGTTTTTCCATAGTGAATCGTTACCTCTCAGCATAGGGCAACACTAATGTTCTTCCTTGAGGTATAGGGACACCCCCCCACTACAAATGCTGACACACACAAACACAAACAGACACACGCACACACACGCACACGCATGCACACGCACGCAGACGCGCACACACACACACACACACACACACACACACACACACACACACACACACACACACACACACACACAGCTTTTCAGAGTTATCTCCTCCTCCTCTGTAGAAACTTTCTAACTCCAAACTGCAGGTGATTCTCATTAGCTTTCTGCCTTTCTCCAGTCTTAGTATTAAAAGTGCAGTACTGTCTATGTTTACAAACCTACATATCTATATCTATCTGTATATATGTATATGTATATATATATATATATATATATATATATATATATATATATATATATATATATATATGTATATGTATATATATATATATATATATGTGCATGTGTTTGTGTGTGTGTGTGTGTGTGTGTGTGTGTGTGTGTGTGTGTGTGTGTGTGTGTGTGTGCAGATATACATATACATATAGATATATATATATATGACAAAGATATAGATATATATAGACATTTCTATGAAGTTAAGATAAAGGAATATGTCACTAGCATGGTCTCTAAAGAAATCTATGCTCACCCCCTCATTCCACACTAGAAATATGTGCTAACCCTAACCCTGACCTTGTCCCTAACCATAATGTGCAGCTTATCTTAAAAGACCCTTTCCATAATACTACTACTATACAAGACAATTCAGACACTCTCCATTCATGCACAAAAGTGCACACACACACACACACACACACACACACACACACACACACACACACACACACACACACACACACACACACACACACACACACACACACTAAATCTATCCTCTTACTTTTCGTATATTTGTAGGGGACATGGACACATTCCTGCAAGTCTGGGAATTAAAATGGCAGATAAAACTGAGAGCTGATGTCTATCCAGGTCTCAATGAGACACTGAACATTAAATGTGCACTTAAATGGTATAGAGACTGAAATGTGATAAGGTTTGAAGAATTGTGCAAGAGGGTTTGAAGAATTGTGCAAGAGGATTTAATGTGTTTATGGATTTACAACTGTGCAAGTGAATATAATGTGTTTCCTCTCTCTCTCTGACTTTTGCCTCCCCCCTACCCCCTACACACATGCTCCGAGTCACCAGGCTAGCCCCCGCTGACCCCACCAACAACCCCCCCAGTCTCACTTTTCACGCAGCCATACAAGGGGTGATACCATCCGCACTGACGGTCTTCTGGGACACTCTGTTATTCATATTCTCCTACCCATCAAACTCCAGCTCCACACTCCTTGTCATGGGAGCCCCCCTAACAGCTCCCTCTCAAGTCCACACTGCATTCCTCCCACTCCCCTATCAGGTGGCATACCCACACATTTTTCTACACACACACACACACACACACACACACACACACACACACACACACACACACACACACACACACACTCACACTGATACCCAAAAGCATAGTAGGACTCTCTACCTGACTCCTTCTCCTTTCTCTGTGCGCTTCTTTACTTACCTTTGGAGGCAGGGTCTCATAAGTTACGTATTTATATTAGAAATATCACAGCATGACTCTCATCCTTCCTGGTTCCCCCATATATTTTGTAAAATTTTTTTTTTTTTTGTTTTGCACACAATCCCTTTTTGCACACAGTCCCCTTTTTTGCACACAATCCCTTTTTGCACATGATCCCTATTAGTATGCACACGTCACCACAAGGCTATTACTGTCTGACTAATTTACCTTATGTAACTGTGATTGTAATGTTAATGAAAATGCACACAGCACCCTGCCTGTTCACACTTTTCTATTGGAAAGGAACTGTTGTTAATTTAAATGGCCTGCTAGAACTAATGTATTTAAAGGAAGTGAAAATGGTTGCTCATAGTTATGAAACATGTCTTTCTGAAGAAGTCTTGATAATAAATAAGACAAAAGTGCTAAAGTATTACAAGAGTTTTTGGTGTGATTTACTATTTTTTGAATGCTGTTATTGCCACAAAGTTCATTTCTTAGTTAAAATTTCTTCTCTTTGTTCATTTTTTTTGAGTGCGGTTAATTTTAGTATATATATATATAGATATATATATATATATATATATATATATATATATATATATATATATATATATATATGTATATATAAGTAGCATGAGTGGGAGGTGCAGGGGGGCTTGCCCCCCACTTATTTATAATGTAGGTTTGTTAATTTGTGTTTTTGTATTTGTGTGTGTTTTGTTTGTTTTTTGTAGTGTGGGGAGGCTGGTGTATGTGTTGTGTGGTGTATGGTGTATTTAAGTTTGCGATTTTTACTTTTGTAGTTTTGGGGTTTTGGCATTTTGTAGATTT
>NC_056746.1:1200999543-1201159543 GCF_019279795.1 Protopterus annectens | reverse complement strand
ACAGATACATCTGAGCCTCATAAATTGGGCTTTCGGAATATTCAGAACTATATGTCTAGCATGGCAACTATCAGCCATAAGTAAGTAATTTTTTCTGAAGGGTTTATGATAAAGTGTAGTAAACAATTCTAGTTTACTCACAAAGTGGCTGTCAAATTAATTAGCATTCAAATAGCCTACAAAAGAGTTCCACTGGTATATATTTCCAGACCAAATGCACCAACAATCATCCTAAAATCTCCACATGACCAATTCTCTTCTGAAGGGATTATAATCATCATAAATCAGGACCTGTCCTAAATAACCCATGAAGAGGTCTGCATAAATAGGTGCAAACGTTGTACCCATGGCTGTATGTTTAGTTTGCAAATAGCACTCATTGCCAAAATAAAACACATTTCTTTCTAATACCAGTCTAGTCAGCTTTAATATAAACTCGATCTTTTCAACAGAGTATGCACCTGATATCTGTAACCAGTATTTAACTGCTGGAAGACCACCCTCATGGGGTATACTTGTACATAGAGACTGTACATCAAGCATACCCATAAAACACTATTAGAAACCTGAACATTATTGATAATTTTAAGGAAATCAGAAGAATCCTTAAGACATGCTCTTAAACCTAATAAAAGCTTCAATACAGACTCCAAATACATAGATAGTGGTTCTGTCAACGAACCCCGACCAGAGACTATGACTCTACCAGGGGAATTAACCACAGTCTTATGTATCTTGGGTAAGGTGTAAAAATATTGTTGTTTAGGGTCATCCACCTTTAATTCACCCTCCAACTGCTCAGCAATCAAACCCTTCTTACTTGATTCTGTAAGAAAATCATCAGTAAGTTTTTTTAATTGTAACGTGGGGTCCAGAGGTAACTCAAAATAAATTCTTCTATTGTTAAGCTGTTGCCTAACCTCAGTTGCATAACTGGAAGAATCCCAGAGCACCACCGCCCCACGTTTACCAGATGAAATAATGACTAAATCAGCATTATTTCTCAAATTTTAAAGGGCTTCTTTCTCATATTTATTCAGGTTACTGCCATAATTCTTAAAAAAATAACATTTTGTTTAACATGCAATTCACGTAAAACCTGTTCGTCAAAAAGTTTTACTTTTGGGTGATATGGTGGATGAAAGTTAGATTTCCTCACCCTGAACACATTAGTTGAACTGAGATCTTCCTTTGCAGCATAATAATAACTCAAATTCAAAATATGACAAAACTACTTAACATCTACACTAGTCACATAATGCGAAACATAAAAAGAAGGAATATAATTCAAGCCTTTATTTAACAATGACCTTTCACCCTGTGTTCAGATATAAGAAGTCAAATTAACAATCAAGTCATTCTCATTTTTATTAAAATAGAAGTCCCATTTTTATTCATGTGGAGGTTTCTATCGCCTTCCTGAATATGTTGTCGACTCGCCCCAATGTGTTCTACCAGCTCATCTAAAGGGCCTGCTTTATTCTTAGGCCTTTTAGTTATAGGGGAGTGAACAGGTGAAGTAGTATCCAAGCCACCAATATATGGGTTCATAGGTTCATAGGTTCATAGTTGATAGTAGTCTGTCATTTGACACCCATGTAGCTAAAGTAGTTAGGAAGACCTTCTTTTAACCTCCTACATTGCCTTCTCTTATCATCAATCTCATCTAGATCAAGGGAGGTCATCACATAGTCTCCTCATCACTCTCATACTCATCACCAATGCCCCACCAAGAAATGCCCCATCCCGACATACACTCCCGACACTTGCAGCAGCTGGAGAGGCCACAAAAGTCAAAAAAAAAAAAAAAAGTCTCAAACATCTGGTCTACTGTGCTATGCTGAAGAAGAACTCCAGCTCTCAGTCATTCGGTACGCTTGCTCAGTGAGGTGACATTTGCATAACATACAAGTCCATGTCCAGATTTGATGATGATGAATCACCTCAAAAAAAATAAGATCCGTCAGGAGCCAACAAGGGAGACTTTAAACTCGACCACGGCTATTAATAGGACATGCTGGAGGGATGGCCTTGTTCAAGAGAAATCTTGACCAATGGATGAACATCCTTAAATCCCTTACAAGCCGATCCATATTTATCCCGAGTAGCCCCAATTATTAGTGGTTAGGTGAGTGATGTTCACAGAGGAAAGGGCCTATGGTTGTAAAAACTGACCTCCTCTGTCCATGAAGGACATGGGCACCACCCCAGGAATGAATTTGCGGGCACTCATCCTTTGATCTAGCTTGTGTCTGAAGAAAATTAGGGAGGGGCTCTGTTTCATGTGAATTGGAAGCGTGTTCCAGAGAAGTATATATATATATATATATATATATATATGTATATATATATATATATATATATATATATATATATATATATATATATATATATATATATATATATAAATTGCAATACAGAAATATATACATAGATGTGTATATGGGAATACTTTATAATCCCGAAATTCTGAAATATCAAATTTCAAAATCCTGAGATTATAAAGTCGAAAACTCAAAATTCCGAAACCCCAGAAGTGCGAATTTCAAAATCCCGAAGTCTGGAGATGTTGAGTTAGTGTTTCTGGTGTTGCGGTTTGTGAATGGATAGCTGGATGTTCAGGTAAGTATTTATGTTTAAGGGTTTTGGTTGGGGTCTTTAGTGTGTGTCAGTGTGTTTTGTGACTGCGATGTGTGTGCGCGACAGGAATGTAGCTTGTATGGTGGTGTTTTCATGTGTTTGTCTGTGTAGTGCGACCTTGGAGTTAGTATATTTAAGTGTGGGGTGGGGGCACAACCCCCCCACATGGGGGCGGTGCAGGAGAGCTTGGCCCCCATGCTTGTATGTAGTGTAGGTTTGTGTATTTGTGTGTAGGGGGAATGTCTGTGCATGTGTATGTGTGTGGTGTATGGTTAGTGTAGGATTTGTGATTTTGAAATTTGCGTTTTTGGGGTTTCAGGATTTAAAGGTTTCAGCTTTATGATCTCAAGATTCTGAAATTCGATATGTCAGGATTTCGGAATTATAAAGTGGACCCGTGTGTGTGTGTGTGTGTGTGTGTGTGTGTGTGTGTGTGTGTGTGTGTGTGTGTGTGTGTGTACATATATATATATATATATATATATATATATATATATATGTGTGTGTGTGTGTGTGTGTGTGTGTGTGTGTGTGTGTGTGTGTGTGTGTGTGTGTGTATGTCATCTTGCTCTAGTGAGATTTGGGTAAGTGGTATTTCAGTAAATAGAAGTAGCACATATATACACATGCACGCACACACACACACACACACACACACACACACACGTATGCACGTACATGTATGCATGTGCACACACACACACACACACACACACACACACACACACACACACACACACACACACACACGTGCGCGCGTGTGTGTGTGCATGAACATACATTACTTTATAATGACATAATTAAGTGGCCATGGGTGAAGAATGGATCAGGCCTCCCACACTCTACCCTTAACTGATATAGCCTTCTTCCTGATTGCACAGTCTTGGGGAAAAATGTATGCTGCACTGAAAAGGTATGTTAAATGAACAAGACTTAGTGGATGATACGTGCCCAAAATTATTACTTTATTTGCTCTTCACTTTAAATCTACCCGGTTATTAACTTGCTTTTATTTGTTTACCCCTTTGTGTACCTCCCCAGTTTACCACCAGCTCCTCAGTTTTGTTACACTTACTGCTAACTTAAGTGTCCCAGGTTCTGCCTGCTGTGGCTGTCGGCTGGTTGAAATGGTTAGGGGAAACATGGAACTGCGCAACTCCTCAGTGTTATATATGGTTTATAATTTGCAATGTGAGGATTAGTTATGCTTACTTTACTCATTTTACCACAGTACTTAATTCATACTTATATACTCATTTGGGTAAAAACTAAACATTTCTTGATTTTATTAATTTTGTTGAAGATGCAGAATCATCTCATGTTTGGTAAATGGTAGAATTAAAAAAAAACATATTTTCATGCATCTGGGAGCAATGCACCATTTTAAGTAAAGCAAATGTTCAAACAAAGAGGTGTTAGAGAACTACAGTTTTATTTACTGAAGATTTTACCAGAAACAACTGTGCAAAGTTTATTTTAGTTTGTATTAGAGCAGACATAAACAAGTGTGCTGGTAACCCTAGTGTGATGTTCAGGAAAGCTGTTTAGTACTATTTATACTGAGATCATAAATAATCATGCTTTTATTTCCATAACACAATGAAATATTCACATCACACACACACACACACACACACACACACACACACACACACACACACACACACACACACACACACACACATATGCTTTTATTTCCATAACGCAATGAAATATTCACATCACACACACACACACACACACACACACACACACACACACACACACACACACACACACACACACACACACACACACATATGCTTTTATTTCCATAACGCAATGAAATATTCACATCACACACACACACACACACACACACACACACACACACACACACACACACACACACACACACATGCACACACTCATACATGCACACAAGCGCACACACACACACACACACACACACACACACACACACACACACACACACACACACACACACATTTTATCCCTCTTTTAAGAATACTGTCCTCATTGAGAATGGTTCAGTAGGCAAAAGAATATTGATGTACACAAACCCATGATTACAGGTTGAAGTTCATTCGCAGCTCATAGCCTTATTTGTCTGCACAGTATGCCTATTCTGCATGACTTCTTTTATAAAATGTGTTGTTGTTTTGTTTTATTTTTCTAAACAAAGAGCAAAGTCTTAATTTAATTCACTTTCAGAATGCAGAATGGGAAAAACAAGATGATCTTTCAGAAAAATTACTGAGTAGATGCCAGGGCAGTTATCAGAACCTACTTTCCAATGCACTGCTTTGCTAAGGATATTTGAATTATTCACTTTTCAAAAATATTCAGGATGCTTTGCTCTTGATAAGCAGCTAGGAAAAGGAATAAAACTAGCAAAACAGAAGAAGCGTAATGCTACCATGAGTTTTGGAAGCCATGTCTGATTTTGTGTAGCAGGAATAAAACTCTGCATTGCAATCGGTCATATTTCCAGGAAAGATGATTGCCATATAATAGGCAGATTCCAGAATAAAGGAATGAGAACAGTTGTTCTGGTGTCTGTTCTACTTTTTATCAGAGTTTACCTGCCCAACCTACTCCCAGAAATTGGACCTATATTTATTTTTTTCATTATTTTGAATCTATGGCTGGGTGATCTCTTTCTTTCAGACATACAACAGTGTGACATTATTTATTCATTTTCCGGAAGGTAGCATAAAATGACAGCATGTCCCAATCCAATATTTTCTCCAGAGTCAGACATCTTGTATAAGTTTCATACCAGTGGCTATCACCCAAAATGGAAATAACTAAATGAATGACCCAGAAGCACAATTCAGAGCACAGAAGATGCATCACATGTTCAAGGTTATACTCTGCAAAATAATCTGCAGTGGTGATTTTTAGACTTAAACCATCCCATTTCACAGTGCTGCTTTGCTCATCTGAGATTTGCAGCCTTCAGGGATTTCTTCATTTGTGTGCAGTCTAGCACAACAAGTCACTCATAACTAGTAAATCCAAGAATCCCATTCAAATCCTTTTATTTAATGCTATCAGTGAAGAGCAAAGGACTTAAAAACAACAACAGAGCACTGTTTTAATTTCATGCACAAAGTTTCCTGTTCAGATACATAAATGGTACCTTCTCACACTTATACACATTATCTTAACTGCATTGTTTTTTGTGTTTTACTACTGGTGTTAACTTCTGAGTCTCCGTGTAGAACATTAAATAAACAGATACAAAATCCAAGGCTGATAACTTCAAAACTGAGAAAGATAATTCAGACAAGCATATGACAGATAAATGTTTCATCAAGTTTACAGCCCAAAGGATATAATTTGATTTGTGTTAGAAAACACACTATTAAAATTACTCAGAATCATTTCAACAAGGCAGGTGTTTTGTTTTTAGTTATCTCTGCTTAGGAAAAGGTTTTCTGAAAAAAAAAAAAAAAACTTGCCTTTACATGCAGTTGAGAGTGCATGTTATTTTATTTGTTGTTGTATCTTTCGGCTTTTCCCGGTTAGGGGACGCCACAGCGGAGCTCCGGTCCACTAATGATTGACAGTAGATTTTTACGTACTGTTGCCAGCCCTGATGCACAACCTTCAATGAAGGTATGCCCATTCATGCATGTCTCCACACAGAAGACGCTTTCGCTGAGAATCGAACAGGACAACGTTTTACTGTGAGGCAATAACGTCACCACAGTACCACCACTTTTTTAATCATTTACTTATTTTATTTTGGTTTGCTCAGCAGGTAAAGTAACTGGTCAGATGACCCTCTTCAGCTATGACCTGATCCTTATCGCTAAACACTCTTAAAATATTCCGTTACAATGTACACCATATTACAATCATAATTTGTTGCAATGCAATGGATATAATTGATAGTATAAATAAAGTGCACAAAGCTGGAAGAAAAGTTTTGAACTTAATCAACCAAACTAACTTATAACACAACAGATACAACTTATAATATAGCAATATACTAATAAAGAGATATTTGCAGTATCCAAATATTAGAAAATATTTCTCTTAAAAGAATAGAGAACAGTTTGCTAAAAAGAATTTGAACTGTAAATATTTATTTCCAACAAGTAAATCACAAAATCTAGAGATTTTAAAACATGGCAAAATAGTGTATTTATCTATTTATTTATCTATCTATATGTGTTTGTATGTCTTTGAGCATACAAATATTACACACATACTCAAATTATATGCATGGACTACACACACACACAGACAAGTACACATTATATACACTACCATACACAGAAAGACACACATGCATATACACATACACACACACACACACACACACACACACACACACACACACACACACACACACACACACACACACACACACACACACATACACTGTGTGTAGGGGAGGGGTGCTAGTGTATGTGTGGGTGTGTGATTGTGTCTAATTTGTTTCAATGAAAGTCTTGGTTTATTGAGACTGCTGTCTTTTTCTTATTTTGCAGTGAAGCTAATTAAATGCTATATTTTCCACTTTGGTTCTGACCTAGGGCAATATTTTCTCCTCAAAACCCTGATATCTGCTTTACAGCATATAAACAACTACAAAACTGCAACCAAAGGAGAAAAGAGAGCACTCCCAATTAACCAGGACTTTTTAATTCATTATTTATTTTGATGAAGTGAATTGGTCCCATACACACACACACACACACACACACACACACATCTATATATATATATATATATATATATATATATATATATATATATATATATATATATATATATATATATATATATATATATATCATCATCATCATCAGCCCCCCCTTTTCCCATTTTATACATGGGGTCATGGAATCATGTTAACTGTTGACATCTCACTTGATTCACTGCCACACTCCTGCCTTCTTTGACATTCGTGCCTGAGTACCCCAGATCTTTTACACAATCCATCCACCTCTTTGCTGGACATCCTCATTTCCTCTTACCTTCTTCCTGACCCAAATCTTCTTCACCAGATTGTCTTCTGCTTTTCTGTACATGTGTTCAAACCACTGTAATCTGTTCTCTTTGATCTTTTCTGCAATCAGAGCTACTTTAGCTTCTGCTCTTATGTCCTCATTTCTTCATCTGCCCCACAGAGTACATCCTGCCACCCTTCTCAGGCACTTCATTTCCATCACCTCTAGCTTCTTTATCTGCTCTGCCTTTACTGCCCAGGTTTCTGTACCATACAGTAGTACTGGTTGCATCACTGACTTGTATATCTTACTTTTCAGCTTCTTTGGCATTCTTCTGTCATAGACTATACCTGACACTCGGTGCCAGTTAGCTGCAGCTCCTCTGATTCTAGCTTTGACCTCTTCATTCAGACTTCCTTTCTCCTCAACCACCCCTCCTAGATACTTGAATCTATTAACCTGTTCCACTCTCTTCCCTTCTATCTCAGTTCTCAGCTTCTTCTGATTTCCCCAGTTTGCTGCCATTAGCATGGGTCTATATTAGACCATCAACAGCTAAAAACAGAGAACACCCTTACCTTGACTCAGCTTAACCAAAAGCACTAAATCTCAAATGCCCAGAACAGCGATTTCTTTTCCCAGGGAAAAAAATTGCTGGCCCATTGTTGGGAGTTTGCTGTTTCCTCCACTGTAGTGCGATCTCAGAGATGGTACATTTAAGTGCGGGGGCGAAGTCCTCCACTTTATTTTATATTTCGGTTTGTTTTTTTTGTTGGCCCAGTGATTTTTTTTCCCTGGGGAAAAATCAGGTTAATGATAGTTATAAAACTATAACTTGTATAAAAAGATTTATAGAGTCTAGGAAATAAGAAATGATAAAGTCATTGCTTGTCAGTTATATTAGACCCAAACATGAGAATGGAAAAACAATATAGGACCCTTATTCGACAACAAGCAAGAGTAAACTGGAAAGAGTACAGCGAAAATATACCAAAGGCATCCATTGATGTGAAAATTTAAGTTATTATGAAAGACTAAAATATCCAAACTTGTGCAGTGTCACTTACAGATATCTAAGAGGAGATCTTATTCAGGTATATAGGGCATTGAGAGCCAACTACCTCTGGGAATGTTTGGGGTTATCAAAAAGTAGTAGAGAATCATCAGACATTCTGTGTAGAAGGTTCTATAGGAATGAAAAGTGTACTAGTTGGTTCTCTGACAGAGTAGCTGATGCATGGAACAGACTACCAAATTACATTAAAGAAAGCACTAGTTTAGATATTTTTAAGAACAGCCTGGAAACTTATTATGGGAACTAGTGTTTTGGTATATTGGCAGGCTACAAACGTATAAAAAAAGCACTTGGATAGCCGTATTCCACCCTTAAACACATTTATTTCACAAGCACCACTAGTCCATATTGGCAGGCTAGAAGGGCATTAATGCCCTTGCTTGAAATATTTTATGTATGTATGTATGTACTGTGTGATACATGGGGTGAATTACCAACATGCCAACCCAGCATCTTGGCAGTGCACATAATTCCAATGTCTGGCTCACAGGGTCATTCTACCACCTCTTCCTGCAGAGTAGGATACACCATGTTTACCTTGTTGGTAAGTGGAAATTTTATTTTTAATCATCTAGTTAGTTATTCTTGGTAAAATGACATGCTTATTACTAAACTGCCTTTCCTTTGTTTTGTCTCTCATACCTTTTTCTCTTCTTTTCTTATGTTTTCCAGGTGGTAGAGGCTATCCTGTAGAACCCTGACTCATGTCTCCCTTGAGGAATCCAATGGGAGCTGCAGAGGAAAGTTATAACACTGCCTTGTCACCAGCACAAACTGGCATCAAGAAAGTCTTTGACCTGCTTAAAGACTGTTTCTTTTGATTGAATGAGTCTAGGAGTGCCCTTCAGTATGACCCTGCTATTGCATGCAGGATGTTTATGGTATGTTGCAATCCGCACCACATGGTATGGTGGTGAAATGTCCCATGATGTCACTGCAGCTCCCAATACATATCCTACCATGACTGATGGCTGATGATAGTGTCAGTGGCCAGTTTGCAGCAGTAGTTAGGGACCTCATGCAATAGGCTTGTTCATGATATATAGCTGTGCAGGTAAAGAGGCAGTACTTTGTTCATTAACATGGACCATGATGTTCAGGCAATACTTTGTGTTGTCTGTGGTGTGTGGTGAATGACCTACTGTCACTGTTCATCAGACTCTCTCATCTTTAAATATATATTTTTTTAATTTACTACAGTAAAGTTACTCATACAGTAATAGTATTTATGCTTGACTGTCCTTTGAGATCTGTGCAGTGAAATGAATTGGCATCATATAAGGAATAAAAATATTTTTTATTGAATAGGTTTTGGTGTTTGACTGTATTTAAGCATGCACATTCTTCTTCTGCTGAAAAGTAAAGTTCTGGCATTGGTATTGCAGAACCTGAATGAAATGGTGCAAGAAACTGTATATATTTAAAGATGGAGTGATGCTCTATTCTAACCTGAATTTTCATGAATTGATAGCAGGCACAGGAAAGGAAAATGTATGAAATTTATTTGTTTTATCTGATATGTTTCTTCACTTTTAATTCTATTAAATAAGAAATATGTCTTTAAATAGTAAGATACTGCACATTGGATTGATTCATTCATATAATTAACCTTTGTGACATCAGAAGTAACAGGAATCATCATTTGTGCAGTGCTGAACATGATGTGGCAACAATGCTAGTGCTGATGGTAGGATGACTGTTAGTCATGTAATGTTTTTTTTTCAATGTATGTTAGGATGCCAACAGTGTGTATTTGTTTCTCCCCTCCCACATTTTTATAGATTAATTTTGTTTTATTCATCACCAGTGTCACTCTCACACTTTGAACACAATAGAACTAGTCTTTATGGGTTCTGTTCAAGCAGCTTTATTTTATACAAACACATCACGATAGAGGTTTACTGACTCTAACTTAAATAACTTATATACAGACTAACTGTTGGAATCATAGATATTTACTCTCTGGCTGCACTCTCAAAATGTCACTAGGAATAGCAGATTCTTAACATTTATATACGCACGTTATGTCTTTGACTTAGCTCTTAAAGACGTAGCACATGGCACATTCACTCTGATCTACATCCTCCCTCTTGAAAAGTAAAACATGCAATGTTATGAATCTACTTAGCATGCAGACATCACACACAATTCTCTATCATACATTTACACAAGATGTTGTTGTTGTGCCTTTCAGCTTTTCCCGGTTAGGGGTCGCCACAGCGGAACTCCGGTCCGCTAATGATTGGCAGTGGATTTTTACATGCCGAGTTACCAGCCCTGACGCACAACCTTCAACGAAGGTACGCCCATTCATGCATGTCTCCTCACAGAAGGCGCTCTAGCTGAGAATCGAATGGGACAATGTCTTGCTGTGAGGTGACAACGCTACCGCAGCACCACCACCACAGTAATGCATTTACATAAGATAAGATACATATATGCAGTTAAGTCCATGTTGCTGCATATTTCACACTGGGCTTAGATACTCGTCCATATAGTGTGACATAAAACTGGGAATGGGACTTAACAACTGGAGCTGTCTCTGTAAAATGTTCGGTCTTAGGATTGTCTGAAACATCTTCAGGGATGGATTCAGAGACAGGAATAAAATCTGGAATGGGAACAACATTTGGTTCATTCTGATGTTTAGTGTCTGTGCCGTTAAAACAATGTTGTAATGATGATTCTGGTACAGGAAGTAAATGTCTGCAATTCCTCCTGTACTCCATAACTTCGGATTCTACCAGGTAGGATCTTGGCTCGGCAAATATACCTGTAACCTGACTGATCTGGTCAAAACCTTTTGCCGTTTGTATTCTCACTGTTTCTCCTTCCCTCAATGGATGAAGAAATCAATTTGATTTGCCATAACTGGATGTCTGGATTGAATGCGTCTTTTTTTTTTAAAACAAGTTGATTGAAATCATTACTAAAATGAACAAATATTTCAATAAAATTGAACTATTTTAAGAAACGATTATAATTAACAAGAGAAATGAATATAAAAATGTAGATAAAAACTATATACAATGATGTTCACTGTATGACATTTAAAAGATGCAATTAAATTGACATATGTGAAAAAAAATTGGGTTTGTTATTTTTCTAATAATTCATGTATACTTTTCCATTGTGGACTGAATGCTTCTTGAATAGCTGAGCCTTTATGGTTCTGTTGTTCTTAACTTTAGGCCTCAATAAACTGGATCTAAAAGGTAGTGTCATTCTGGTTTGCCAGGAAAGAAGTCTTTGAGCAGGTGAACCAAGAATATTGGTAATGGGTATGTTTCTGAGATTAACTAAATTCAAATAGACATCGGTGTTGTCACTCTTTGACCTTTCAGGTAATTGCTTTGCACACTGCACTGCATGTTCAGCTAGACCATTTGACTGTGGGTTTTCAGGGCTGCTAGTAACATGTACAAAGTCCCACTCTCTTGTAAATTTCTGAAACAAGTGACTAGTAAATTGAGTACCATTGTCAGAGATAACTTTGTGTGAACTACCATGGACTGAGAAAGGACATTTCACTTAATAATAACAGTAGTGGATGTTAGGTTAGGTAGTAAGTCAATCTCAAACACGTCTGAATAAGAGTCTATCAATACCAAGAAGTGTTGATTGTTCCACTTGATGATATCATTGGCTACTGTCGACCAAGGTAGTTTAGGAACTTGACTTAACTGATGTGGTTCTCTTTGTAAATGCCATCTAGTCAGTGGCGGCTGGTGACTTTAAATCAAAGGGGGGCTGCAGGAGACAGCTGAATGGGTGGGGTCAATGGGAAGGGGTGCGGCCAACTAGAAAGGGGAGGAGCTATGCTCAAAACCACAAAAACTAACTAAATACACTGCCTTGGGTGCCAAACCATCATTATGAGAGTCCAGTCAAGACAAAATGAAGTGTAGAAGAATAAAAATATTTCAATATATTAGCTGCATGACATCTTACTTAACATCTAGATGGAAACAAAAAGGTTGTGAGGCATGAAAAAATAAATTAGTCAAAATCAAGTATAAGAAAAACAAGCAGCACTCAACTCAAACCACATCTTGCATTGCAGTTCTAATTATAATTTATATTTAGCTTTATTAAAGTACCAAGTATCATGCTGAAAGTAGAAATCTCTGACGCCCCCACTTGTAAAAATGTTCCTTATCCAAAAAAAGACCTGCTGCCTGACAACTATCTACTTGTTTCATGGGGAAAACATGATCAAAGTAAAAAATGAAAAGCAAACAAGAAATAAGCTCAAGATACATTGCTTAAAAGGATTACTGTACAGGTTATGGACCACACGATTGGCATTCTGTTTACGGGTAAAGCCTGCAGAGATGACTGGAAGTCTCCAAGTGTAATGAGCTTCTTAAAATAATGTAATCCTGTCCTTTATTACAAATACTGTCATATATATTTCAATACCTAAGGCTTATACATTATCTAGTTAAGTATTCTCTACATGGCAACAACAGAAAGGCTTTCAATGTTGGCAATTCTTTAACAGTATGCTTATTAAAGCTTACTTGCATCTTGCAATCTCAGCCAAGTTTACCTGATGGTCATTAAAGTATTGCTACTTAAACACAGAGCAACAGGCACTTTGAGTAATAAGCATAAATCAACAGTACAAAAAATATGACAGAAACCAGACCATTCTGTAAAAATCAAGGACAGATGAAAAGCCACTCTAGTACTTGTGTCTACCTTGGATTGGGGGATACTCTGCACATTTACACTGCATAACTACTCCTTGCCTTGCTTCGACACATCCAGAGTCACTACATGGGGGAGTGGGGTGCAACAAGTATGTCACAATTTGAAATGTCTCTGGCTGACTGTGATGGCCCTGACTCATTTGTCATACCTCTCAACCTAAGAGCAAGAAATCTGGACAAAGCCATACAAAGAAGTGGGACAAAGGCCCAAAACTAAGGACAATTTTTAAAATATTGCTCTTATAAACTTAGAAAGATAATAGAATATGTCTTGCATTAGTATGAATTTTCTGAATGGTATGAAATCTGAAACACAAATGTCTGTCATTATTTTCTAACTTCAGTCTTTAATGATTTGTCACTAATTTGCCAAAAAAACACAATTTTATGAAAAATGTGATGTAAAAATATAAAATAGCCACACAATACAGCTGGGAACCTGTCAAAGAAGGGATACTTAGTACTGCTAACTTGAGCAGCTGACAACATAAAAGAATCTGCATGCATTTCTGAAATAAAAGTAATCTATAACTCCGATTATTACAGTTATTTCTTAATTGTAAACCCTCCATGTTTTCTGCCAAAATTGCTATTTTGTGGAGGGATTATTAGGGGAAGAGCAACATTTTGAGCCAAAATCAGGGACAGTTGAGAGGTTTGGCTATGCCTAATTCTATAAAGCAATTTATTTGCACGTACCTCTCAACCTGTTAATGCAATAAATCTGGACAAGGCCAAATATATTGGGGGAACATATAAACAGTACTAAAAATTGCTCTTGTATAAACTGAGACAGTTGATAGAACATGTCTTACTTTAGCATGCATTTTTCTGAAGGTTATGAAGTCTGAAACTCAGTGTGTCATTATTTAGTGACTTAATTCCTAAATGATTTGCCAGAAAACCACAAATTTTATGAAGAACAAACCAAAAATAAGAAGCAAAAATCTATTCATTCTTTGAAAATCTGGACAGTTGGGAGGTATAGTTCAGCTGGGGCTGTCCAAGTTTGCCGCCCTTCCCCCTCACAAAATCATGGTCGAATGGAGCCTCCCCCTGCAGCCATTCCAATGATCCATTACTTGGCTATTTCACTCCATTTACCATAAACACTAATGTGCATACTGATTTACTTCTATGATGATTTGGACTTCATTTGAAAGTTTTACTTTGCATTTTACAGCACAAACACTAAGACATCCACTAAACAAACTTAGCATTAAAACTTCTCTGCCCTGGAAACTCACATTCATTGAAACAGCATTGAAACCCACATTCAAAGAAAATACATTTTACCAGTGGCAGATAAAGATCAATTCTGGGCTGTTTTGAAATCATAGGCCCCTTGCATATGAAACATACATGTGCTCATTGATACACCTTCCTATTGTTTTGAACATTTTTCCAGTAAACAATGAAACAAAACGCATGCACCAATAATGACAAAGCTGCCCAATTCAGAACATTTCCATCATAAAAGTCTACTCAGACTTCTACAGTCCACCATTATCAGTAAATATGCACAATTCTACAGTCCACCATTATCAGTAAATATGCACAATCTCTGAAGAAGTAAAAAAGTCATCTAAATAATTCCACATTAAATAAATCTGTAACTAATGAAGAGGTTGCTGCTAGCAAACACATTTATATTTCATGATTTAATCGGAAAATAGTGTCTGATGCCCCTGAGGAATAAATTGCCTATATTACATTAAAAATGATAAGCTAGTAATATTGCAATAGGAAATGGATGGCAAACTGATAACAGGCTCATAGTTAATATCTTAACTTTCAGTACGGCAGTATAAACCCCCTGTGGGAGTAGAACCAACAACCTTCTGCATCAAAAGCAAATACTCAACCTGCTGTGCTATTAGCAACGCAAGCTGACTTAGCATAAGCAGCACTAAACTTCTTTTCCCCTGCAGCTCTCAGCTCCTTGTAAAATTTACTCAATACTCAACTGCATCTCAACTTTGCAGCACAAGAAATCTGGAAAAAGCTGAATTTATTGGGGGGGGGGGGGTTCAAAAGGCCAAAAACCAGGGACACATTAAACATTGCTTGTATAATCTTGGAAAGTTGCTAGAATAAAATGCTGTGTTACCACCGTACATTTTACTGCCAAGGTCCCTGTGCAAAATAGTCAGAGCAACATACCACTACGCCAAATCAGCTGCTTTGTAAAAGAGAGGAAGACTGAAACTTAAATGGCTATCATTTAATGAATTCAGTTCTCACCATAGCTGTCAACCTCTTAGCACAAAACACCTGGACAAACCCAGTAATGAGGGAATACAGCCCTCAAACATATTCAGTGAATTCAGTTCTTGCCATAGCTGTCAACCTTAGCACAAAAAACCTGGACAAAGCCAATAACAGGGTAATACAGTCCCAAAAATAAGGACAAATTTCAAATATTCATCTTATAAACTTAGAAGTCTGAAATTCAAATGCCTGTCAATTTTACTTCTGAGAGAACAAAACAATTTTCAGCAGAGGCCCAGGGAGAAATACTGCAGACACGTCTTTGTAAAATGGCAGGACACCAGAGCAAATTCACACAAACACAGGGATGAGATGCAGACTCCACACAGAAGGCACCCCAGCCAAGAATCAAACCAGAAAACCTATAGCTGTGGAGCAACAACACAACCGCAGCACCACCACGGAAGACTACATTGTGGCCCCTTAAAAGGGGTGTCCTTGCATTTTTTTATGATTGTACTCCTTACTTGCCTTAGGAAATTATGTTATGACAATTGTAAAACAGCACTAAATTAGGAGAAAATGTGAATATTTTTGAATCAAAGTGTCTGATATTACTGATAAGTTTTCATAACAGCCTTGAGACTGTACTAATGCGTACAAAAAGACTTGTGTACAAAGCCAAAATGGTACAGAAGTATTTCACGTTTTCATTCATCCATTCAGCAAAAGAAAGTACATCAGCATTTGCATATATGTATACTGTGCATGTTTATGTTTTCTAAATGTTATGGTAATGTTTTGATACCTTGGTTTAATGTTGAGTTTTCCTCCTAGAAACTCCCAAATAGTTGTATATCCATTTTGGAGTCTCATTCTGAGAGCCTGTTACCAGAAGTTATATTGATCTCTGTATGTAACATGGATGTATATTGCAACTGAGACGGTATAGTAGTATCAGGTACCACATTTTTACTTTCACTTCTCATATGATGTAAGAACATGCAGAATATAGCAGCATAATGTTGCAAATGGAGAGGCATATACTGTTCCTTAACAGAATGGGGTCCTACAAAGGATTAATGAGGGGAAAAAAAGTTGTCTTATAAGGTTCCACACAATGTAACTACCTTGGTGTCATGATTGCCATCCACTGTTTCAACCATAGCATATCTTTTGTCATTTTCCACTTATGTAAAATGTTTTGCTACTTGGAAACATGCTCAAAACATCTAAATATATAAACTCATTCAGAAGGAAATTAAAGAGGCAAACTCAATACTATAATTTTATCGGGTTAGTTGTACTGCAGTTTCCAAATACTGAACATACAAGCTATTCTGCAAAATCATTTTGCTGGGCCTCAATTTCTGTTCAAATAAGCACTCAACATTAATGTGTTCAGAATTGCTGAATCAGGAAAAATCAGTTACTAAAAGCATAGTATGTTGTTTACATACCACTAGAGTTATTTGATATTTTGCATTTCATGATATATAGCCACAAAAAAATCTTTCTCACCTTTCACCCATCTATCTCTGGCATTACCACATATCACAGCAAAGTTTAGGAAGAATATTAACCATGACACACACACCAAACTTCCCTTACTTGAACTGAATGACAGCAGGAATAATTCCTTCCCTTACACACATGGTACTTACCAAAAACATCCAGCAAGCGATGTAAACCCATAATCCACAAAAACATCCGCGAGTAACACAAGCTCATAATCCATGATGCCCGCGCACTGAAAGCCCCACGAGAGCACCTACCTTCCAGCAATAATCCACAAAGCCCCACAAGAGCAGCTCCATCCTCTTAATTGGTTCAGACTGCGGCTGAAGCAGTCCGGAGCTTCTCTGTTCTGTGCGGCTATCACCGCACAGATTCCTGGTACCTCACAGCAATGATTGCTGGGTACCTCTTTCTTCATATCTGGACTGCAGTCTGAGTTTTCTGCGCATGCGTGAGGAGCGGGACTCAATTGTTTTTGTGGTTTACAGATTTTGTTTTGTTTTTTTTTCTGTAGGTGGGAGGGCTGCAGTCCGGCAGTCTGATAGGATGAGCCACCCTGCATCTAGTACTATTGCATACTGAACAAAAAGAAAGCACTTTATCAATGTCTCACAGTAATGAAGGCCAAAAGACTAATTCTCGCACCCTTCTCTTAGTGGATGTGGAACCTGAGTGACCATGATGCAAAATCTGGATTTATCCTTGTTGTAAGGAGCAGCAACAACAATTTGTGGACCTTTGAAAATAATGCCATCTTCCATCAACATTTCGTCTTTGTACGGAAAATAGGTTTGCATTTCAGGTGGTACACTAGATTGCTTTGACGGCCATCCGACATTAGTGTAGTGACTGAGCTTTTGCAAAATAGGATCAGTCTTTGTGTGATCACTTAACTCATCAAACCTATTGGTAGAAAAATTATGCACTGTCATCATGTCAAAGTCAAAATTCTCTGCGTCAAGCTGTTCTGTCATATTTCTAGATGATCTGGATAAGGTGTCAGCCAGATAGAGTAGTTTGCCTTTTGTAAAGACCATTTTGAAGTTGCACCTTTGTAATTTGAGCATCATTCTTTGTAATCTTGTTGCAGTGGAATGCATTGGCTTTTTTAAAATAGTAACTAGAGGATGGTGGTCAGTTTCAATCTGAATAGCTCAACCATAGATTTAATCATGAAACTTGGAACTTGGAAATACTACTGTCAAAAGTTATTTCTTAATTTGAGCATCTCAGTTTGTGTAAGTGTTCTAGATGCATTGGCTACTGGTCTGCTCTTTTGATGTATAACTGTGCCTAGTTCAAATTTTGAAGTATCACAGGAAAGAGTGACTAGTTTGTTCACATCATAGTATCTTAATGTAGGTGGGGACGGCAATTTTCTGCTTGAGGTCTTCAAATGCCTTCTGGTGGTGGTCCAAACATGACCAGGCAACAGTTTTGCATGTCAGTTCTCTTAAAGGTGTTGTTAACTCACTGAAGTCTTGTATAAACTTGCCTAAATAGTTGACCATGCCTAGAAAACACAGTATAGCTTGAACATTGTCTGGTGCTGACATCTCAAGGATAGCTGCTTGCTTGGTCAGATCTGGTCTCAAACCATTACTGGTAAACAAATTGCCTACATATGTAACTTCTGGTATCCTGAATTTACACTCTAGAGGATTGAGCTTTAAGTTTACTTCACATACTCTGTCTAGAACTCTCTTTAGGTTTCTGTCATACTCTGCTCCACCGTTGCCTCCAACCAATAAATCATCTACTATTATGGCACACGGATAACCCAAATATGTGCTCCATTGCACGCTGAAAGACTTCACTTGTAGAATTTATTCCAAATGGCATCCTTATGAATCTGTATCTGCCAAACAGGGTACCAAAAGTGGTTAGTAATGAGGATTTGTGATCAAGCATCACTTGCCAAAATGAACGTTTTGCATCCAAGACAGAAAAAAGCAGTTGCACTCAGTATTAGGGCTGTGACCTTTTCAACTGTGTGCATTGGATGATGCAGTCTCTTCAATGCTTTGTTCAAATCTCTTGATTTAATACATATTCTGATTTCATCTGAGCCTTTTTTGTGAGCTGCTACCATAGATGACACCCAATCAGCTGAACAAATTACACCTTGCTGCACCATTTCATCCAGCTGAGCCTTAACTTTATTCTGCATAGCTATCGAAACTTTTCTTGCCGGTCTGACCACTGGAATGGACCTCTGGGTCTAACTTCATAGAATACACAACTGGAAGTTTGCCCAACTTGTAATAGAAAACATCAGCACACTCTGAGAAAAATGGCTTCAGAAAAATTGGAACTCAAAGATGCACTTATGTGATGAGCTTCATTTGTAAAAGAAAGCAGATTTATTCTCAAACTGTCTTTGAGACACAGTAAAGACTGTACTGGCCTTCGGACTACATAGAATAATAAGCTGTAACAGTTCTTGGCCACATAACATGAAAGTATCACTGAGCCTTCAGTCAGAATTTCTTAACCTCCATAAGCAACATGTTTTGCACTACTGGCCACATTGAGTTGTTCATTCATTCTCACTTTAGCAAATGTGTCTGCTGATATA
Source organism: Protopterus annectens (assembly GCF_019279795.1). Classification (NCBI taxonomy): domain Eukaryota; kingdom Metazoa; phylum Chordata; order Ceratodontiformes; family Protopteridae; genus Protopterus; species Protopterus annectens. The sequence goes on along the minus strand of NC_056746.1, from coordinate 1,201,139,839 downwards.
ACATTACACTTTGAACCAGTATCTACTTTAAGCTCTGTGGATTTACCATTGAGCCAGACAGTACAAAACGCTTCACTCTTTGCCAATATATTCACTGCATCAGCTCTTTCACCAAGCACTGATACACCATCTATATAGAAAGCAGGCTGCTGTGTCTCTACTTGATCAACTTGCTTTTTTGTGTGACCTTTCTTTACAACTGTGTGAGGTTTACTTGATTTGCAAAACTTTTGAAAATGGTTCCATTTTTTACACTTTTGACATTGCTGACCAAATGCTAAGTACTTCTTTCTTTTTTAGATTCATGATTTGCACCACAAATGCAACAGTTAACAATAAAGCTGGACTTGGGTTTTGCTGATTCACACTTGTACTGCACTGAGGAACATGCTCCTTTAACTGAACTAGTCGTAGAACTTGCTGGAAAGCTATGTGGTTTCCCTGGTGAGCCAGCAGGGGCTGTGGCTGCCACATATTTGGCCTACTTCTGTTTGTCACATGTTGCATACTATCTACATTTGTTCTGGAGCCTGCCAAACCCATGCTCTTGTCACTCACAAGCATACTTTATTTTTCCTCACAGCAGCACTATCAATACCACACATGAGCCTGTCCTATGCCAGTATTTTATGCCAGTATCTGTAACTTTGCCCAATAGCACAATAAGCCTCTGTACAATTGAAATTTGTGAAATAAGTTTCTCTCGGGCACTGTAATACTCTTGAAATTACTGTATTGCAAGAAATCATCTCCTATAAGTGTAAGACAAATATCAAACAATTGCATGATGCAAGCCTCTGTGTAACTGAACTTTGTCTGTAGGGCACTGCAACACTTGAAATTATTGTTTTGCTAAAGTAATTTATCATCATTTTAAGAAACATTTCTAATAAAAAATGGAACAAGACAAGGATGCCCACTATCACCCTTCCTGTTTAACCTACACCTAGAACCTCTCTTTCTATACATTAAACAAAATACATATCACAATCCTTCATCAATACACAACTTCAAAATATACCTCACTGCATTTGCAGATGATCTGACGATATACTGCACTACACCAAATTCAGATATAAACAAAATAATAGCTGCAATTGAACATTTCTCGACTATGTCTAACTACAAACTAAACCTTAATAAAATTAATATTTTCCCCCTAAAAACACCCAAACTTATCTCACTAATACCATTGTTAAACACAATAAAAATTAAAGAAGAAACTAAATACCTGGGAATCACCTTTTTCCAGAGTAACAAAGACTTCTACCGACACAATGTAAACCTTAAATGGAAAATATAACGCAAGACTGCAAAAGATGGAACAACCTAAAACTACCATTCTTGGCCAAAGTATCAATAATCAAAATGAACATTTTACCTAGATTAATGTATAATATATTCATGACATCACAGACAACAATACATAATAAATTCTTCAAACAAATTCATACCTTCCTAGCAAAATTTATATGGGAACCCAAAAAAAACGGAATCTCCTATCCAAAATTAACACTCCCCAAAAGCAAAGGAGGACTAAATCTACCAGATTTTAAAATGTACTACTCGATCATTAACAGTAACAGAATATTGAGAATAGCTGAACATAACCTGTCAATGGAAAATTGGTCTCCTCTCTGGGTGACAATATATTATAGATATATTAAAGCTCTAGGTTTCAATCCCAAAGCACTTCCATTCCTGAAGCAGAAAGAAATACAAACTTATAACATTATAGAGCCCTTAAAACATTCTATCAACCTAGCGCAAAAACTCTTTCAATTCTTGAACCTTAGACATGCCATGACAATACTGCAACCCCTTCATAAAAACCCAAATTTAAAAATAAACAATAAGATGCTGGACTTAGTCCCTTTTCCCAGACTAAAAGATAAAATAATCCAAGATATATATCCCTACCTTAACTGTTCAATACAAGAAATGAGGACCAACGTAAACCTCCCTAAATTACACATAATAATCCTAAAACAAATCAAAGAACTGTGTTCCAGTTATCTCCAAAATATTACTATGACCAATAGTGACATAGAAACTTGTAGCAGGTTTTGGAAAACTATTATCACAACAAAGAAAACTATTACCAATGCATATAAAATGATAAATGAAATCAAATACCAGAAGGACCTCCTCTTCTCTAACTACTGGAGAAAAATTAAACCATCCATAGATGATCAGCAAATAAGCTAGGCAATCAATCTAACACTGAAGATTCTACCCCTCAAAAAGTTAGCATACACTCAGCTCATGATCAATAATAATGCTTATTTTACACCTGCAATCCTACACAAATTTAACACATCAAAATCACCTTTCTGCCCACACTGTAAGGACCAGATAGCTGACTTAATCCATGTATTTTGGAGCTGTAAATGTGTCTATAAACTCTAGAACTCTCTCAAGGTACAATTACAAAAAACGGGTTATCAACCATCAACATTAACTTGGGAATTAACTCTGTTACACATTCTCCCACCCAACATCCCAAGAAAACAAGCAAATACACTTTTAACAATTTTCCTACTAATGAAACTGTATATAGCTTTTAAATGGCTAGATACGATAAATATCTCTTGGGAGGGTTTTAAACAAGTAGCTATACAACACCTTTTAGCTCATAAAATAGTAATAGATAAAAGAAACAAAAACATGAAATCTAGAGAAATTTGGGAACAAACCTTTAACATCATATTAGCATAATTCATCACACAGCAGCTTAGAAATACACTATAATGGAACGAAAGAACACATACAAGTTCAGATATTAAATAATAACTTGGATATTACGAATGTATATACTGTCTATATAACTGTGGAATTAACAATGAAAGCATCTATGTACATAGTGTAAATAGATATGTTGTACGACCTATATCCTTTGGTATTTGACATCAATGTATAACATATGTATATGTGTGTATGTGTATGTATGCATATATGTGTGTATGTATGTATGTATGTATATATATATATATATATATATATATATATATATATATATAGATGTATACATATATATATATATATATATATATGTGTATGTATGTGTATGTATATATATATATATATATATATATATATATATATATATATATATATATATATATATGGGTCTATCTCAAGCATGCCGACGAGAAGAACACCGGCAGAAGAAAAAACGGAGAAGACCGACGGATCAAAACCCGGACGCTGAGAACATCGACATGGGAAAAGGCTGTGTATGTTAGTAGTGTGACGGATTAGGGGTGCGAGTAAGGTAAGTGTGCGACTGTGATAGTTTGTGGGTTAGGGCGGGTTAAGTGAGTTAGGTTAGGGCTAGTAAGGTGTGCGACTGTTAGAAGGCTAGGTAAGTGTCGCGACTGTGATAGTTTGTGGGTTAGGGGCGGTTAAGTGAGTTAGGGTTAGGGCCAGTAAGTGTGTGCGACTGTGATAGTTTGTGGGTTAAGGGGCGGTTAAGTGAGTTAGGTTAGGTTAGGTGAGTGTGCGATAGTGGCGGACCTTAGGGTTAGGGTTTGGGTTAAGGTTGTAGGTAGTTGTGTATGTGAGGTTTAGTGTTGGTTTGTAAGGATTTTGGTGTGCTTGTGTTGTGTGTGTGCTTTTTGGACCGGGATTTGTTTTGTTTGTTGCTTGTCGGGATTATGGTGTGTCGGGCATGTGAGGTTTCGTGTTTGTGAAATGTCGGTTATGTGGTGTCGGTGATTTTGTTGTCGCGTTTTTGACATGTCGGCGTAGTAAGATAGATCCATATATATATATATATATATATATATATATATATATATATATATATATATATATATGCACACGGTCATGTTGTAAGATGGTTTTTATTTGTGACATTTATTAATGTAAAAATAAAAATAAAAATTATTGAAAGAAAAAAAAAAAAAAAGGAAACATTTTAAATAACTCCGTGATGCGAATAAACTGGGCAAGAGAAGCTCAGAGTCAATAATATTTCAAAGTAACTGCATTTTATGAATAAACTGTACAAAGCATACTTAAATTTCCCCAAAATGGTGGTACCTTGCTAGGCAAATCCTTACAGTGCAGGAAACACACTGTAATGGCCACACTTTGCGAATAAACACACCCAGCACAAGAAACATATATATGGATCTAGGACACATGCTCGACTACCATGTGTCCGAATCACAAAACACCGAACACACATACACAAAAGCGCTTAACATTGAAAAGCGCTTCCGTGTATGTGTAGTTCAAAAAAAAAAAGTCTACGTTTCTGCAGGGTGGCTTTGCCCCCCTGCACCCCCACACCCCACTACTTTAATATTCTCACTCTGAGATCACACTACAGTGGGGAAAATGGAATTTTACCTTACCCGCACTGTAGTCTGACAGGCACACATAAACGGAAGTGCTTGTCGATGTTAAGCGCTTTCGTGTATGTGTGTTCGGTGTTTTGTGATTCGGACATATACTAGTCGAGCATGTGTCCGGATCCCATATATATATATATATATATATATATATATATATATATATATATATATATATATGGTTCCCCTTCATATGATCAAATTTCTCTAAACTCGAAAGTCATAAACTCGAAACCAGAATCTTGAATTTAGAGAAACTCAAATATATGAAAGGGACAAAAAAAATTAACACCTTTCAAATGTTTTCGTAGGGGGGCTTCGCCCCCCTGCACCCCCACACAACCCCCCTACTTAAATATACCTACTGCGAGATTGAACTATAGTGAAGGAAAGGGAAATATCCCATTCTGCGCTATACACGTAAGCACAAAACGGAAGATTTTCCATTCCTCCGCTATAGTGCGGTCATGAACATTCACATTTAAACCGCTAGGGTACAGAGGGACCTAGCCCCCTGCAATAAGGTAAGTTAACTTTTTATTTTTTTAAACCTAAGGCTCCCATTCACAATTTCTAGTGAATGGAAGTTCGAAATTCTGGTCTCGAGATTATGAATTTCGAGCTTCCATCCATTCGAGCTTGTGAAGGGGAACTATATATATTTTTTTTTTTTTTTTTTTTGCATTCTGTTTTTTCTTAAACAGTGACATTAGTGTACTGAAATGTATGCTTTACGTTGGACAGTGCTACCTCAGAGATGGTGCCACCCCCCAGAAGGTGTTGAACTGCATGCATTCTCTCCCCGTACAACTGTAAAGTAATGTCCATCCCTACTTGACACTGTGATCCAGTGTCAGTTCCTGCAGAGTTATGTAATTGCTAAGGAGTGTGTGATCTTGCCATTAAACTTGTCTTGCCCCGAGGCTACCTCATGAATATAAACATTTTAATCAGAAACAACCATTCTGGTGTTGACATCTTCTGATTGTGCAGGGAAAGTAGAGCTGCTGCTTTCTGCACCTGACCCTATGAATAATTAGTTTTATTAAACTGGTGCTGAGACAATAGAGCTAAGAACTGAAAACTGTGTAATGAGTTTGGAAGACACTTGCTATGTATACTCACTTCAAATTCAAAATTGGTAGAAATGATGGATTCACCTTTTGATAGTGAATGTCATGTGTTACATGGAAGCAGCTACCCCCTGCAGTCATCCTTTTACTGTATGTCATAGTGGATACCCTAACCTTCCAGAATACATGCCTGTTTTTGCTGCTGAGATGGGTAGTTGCCAGTGACCATACAGCTTCTGATTATGTCCCTCCCATCCTCATCATTGTCAGTCATGACTCCATATGGAGAACAGGTATTCCTCATCAGGTGTTAAATGATTAAGTGTAGTAGATGCCCCACCAGTACTGTTATGGGCTATGCTGTTGCTCTGGCATGGCTTGCCATATTGTTGGTCCTTTTTTGCACTTTGTCAATGAGGGGTTCCTTCCACCAACAGAAATTATGTCCATAACATCTGGTTATACTCCTTTGTTCTGTCAGCTTGTTTTGCCTGCCTTTTCCAGAAAGACAATTGACATATGCCCGTACAGCCACAATAAGAATACAATTCTCCTCAGGACTGAAATTGTCTTTTCTCGGTCTTAATCTCTGTTGCTGCATCATGGTTTAAGCTGGAACAACATATGTGAGTAACCCTAATGAAACTGATTTATTAAATTTAAAATTTCCCTTTGTGTTTCTGCACCATCTTTCCACTCCATTTTCTTCTCCTTACCAACTTGCAGAGTAGGTGATGTGCAAAAGCTGTTTTGTTTTTCTTATTTTTCTGTTAATTGCTGCCAATACTGCCTAACTCATCCTTGCAACTTAAATTTGAATACCAGGAAGCTCAAGGTACTGAATCTTAACCTGTGAAAGTCAAATGATGCCAATGTTAAGGTTCCTGCGATAAAGAATTATCATTGCAAGACTACTTTGACTTATTCAGCGTATATTCTCTGTAGTTACTCTGGTTTATTGCATTATATAGGACTATAGTGGCTAAGTTAACTGGTTTCCACCATTGTATACATGTAGTACTCATAGCATCTGGTGTACTTTTCTTGAGTTAATTTGCGAGGGACTCCCTCATCTTTTAAAACATTGTGGCTGCAAATTATTACTCTCTGTGCAATGTAATCCTGATTCTACCCCCATTAACAAATCCTTCCTGTGAAACTCACTAAGGCATGTGTCAGCAGTGATATACTCCATTTTCTTAATTGCTAACTTCCTAACCACAGTTTACCACTACACGGACTGTTTAGAGCTGCCATTCTGTTGCTTGTTTTATTTCTGCTATACGTAAGAGTGTTTTTGATGATACTGAAATGTACCTTTGCTGTTGACAGCATATAGGGGCTAATTCATCTTAGTTTATTTGTTTTATGTTGCTATTGTTTTGTATTTTGCTGAGATTGCACAAAGATGGTTTAACTGATGTTAAAACAGTGTTCTACTTTCTTACATGTATTGTTTTTTAACTGCTGATTTCTCTAATTTCCATCCATACCTGCTATCTTCCCTACACTTACCTGTCTTCCTTACCCACTACCCCACGTAACCAGTAGCCTTCCTAGCCCTCTAACAGTGTTTTTTCAGTCATGCTCACTAAGTTTTAGACAACTACCACAAGTTCATGCACGCTCCCACTCAGGAGCTTTATCCATTTCCCCCTTACACTTGCTCAACTGCATCTCTCATCCTGTCCCTCTCTATCTCTCTGATGTGACCTATATAGCAGATACCCTCCCTTAATTTAACCAGTTTTCTCTCTCCTCTTTTTCTCTTTTAGGATTTCTGAACTACAAAACCAAGCCCTCAGACCATGAATTACCCACTGCAAGGCTGGAACTCCTATCTAACCAACAGTACACACAGTGGTGTTTTTTATTGATCCATAAACTTGCAATATAAAGTACATTATAGTGATTCACTATATTACTGCTTCTTAATCAGCTTGTAAGGCTGCTTGCATATCACCTTGCCGATCTTCTACTGTATCTGCTCTGACCCCCCCCCCCCACTTAGCTGCTCCTCCACACTAATCCTACAAATTGCAAATAGCTCTTTTCTGTTAATTTGACCTTCTGAATAATTTTCTCTAATTATAGTTAAACCATCTTTCCACCATAACGCACTTTCCCTCCACCAACAGTATTCTTGTTAGGGTATTCCTTTCTCTTAGGATTCCACATTAAGACTCCATATCCCTTTTCTATCTGCCTGCCTCCTACTGTTCACAATTCCATTACTTATTACTTTTTTAGATTGTTTCTGCTGGCTATCTCAGAGATCTAGGCTCCTCACCCCAACTCTAAACTGGTTCTCAAACTACCTCACCAATAGGCAACAATCTTTCTCACCTTTTCTTAACACAACTACAGGTGTTCCCAAGGATTCATACTTGGCTCCTCTTGTTAAGCATATTCATTAAAAAGTTTCATACCACTCTTACTCAAGGCACCATCATTCAATACGCAGACAATTCTACCATCATCTGCACTGCCAGGTCCATATCTGAACTACAATTACTTACCCAAAATGCCTACACATCAACAGAAACTCAGATGTCAAATAATCATCTCGCTGTGAACTGTAATAAAACTAAACTCCTAATAATCATCCTCCAAAAAAAACTACCCACTCAACAAAAATGAATTCACTTTTCATTCCCAAAACAACACTATCATTGAAGTTGTTCCAAGTACTAAGCTGTTAGGTGTCATCATAGATAAAAACCTAACATTTGACCTCCATATTCACAGCAACATCAAAAAAAAAACACATCAAAAATTGTATATTCTCTATAGACACAACTATTTCCTTAGCCACACCGCAAAAACATCTCTAGCCTCATCCTTTCTGTTGCCATCTCTATTATATGGTGCCCCTATCTTTACCAACATCCAGTCCTCTCTGAAATCCAAACTAAACACATGCTACAATCTTCTTCTTCTTCTTTCGGCTTTTCCCCAGTTAGGGGTCGCCACAGCGGATCACCTATCTGCTCATGATTGGCAGTGGACTTTTACAGTGTCGAGTTGCCAGCCCAGCACCCAACCTTCCACAGGAGGCACACACACGCACACACTCACACACATAGGGCCAATTTAGAGTGTCCAATCCACCTACAGCATGTCTTTGGGATGTGGGAGGAAACCGAAGCACCCGGAGGAAACCCATGCGACCACAGGGTGGACATGCAGACTCCACACAGAAGGCACCCCAGCCGAGAATCGAACCAGGGAACCTCTTGCTGTGAGGCTGCAATGCTAATCGCTGCACCACCGTGGCCACATGCTACAATAAGATTGCTAAATTCATAACGAATGCAAAATGTTCAGCCCACCATTGTTCATCAACTAAACTTGCTTGAACTTCCACACTATCTCACATATTTATAATTAACAATATGTCTTTCTTTTCCATTGACTATGGACCATCAAAACAGGCCTCTTAGATCTGAAAACAAACTGCTGATCAAAGTTGAAAAACTAATCTCTCAGCTGTTCAGATGCTTTACTCTTTTACTATCTCAGAACTATGGAATACCCTCCCACCATCAATCAGAAGCACCAGCAAACCAGCTCTCTTTAAGAAGTCCCTCAGACAGCACCTTTCCTCTCTCTGGCAGTACACATGCACCAAAACAACACTCCCCAAAACCTGACTCCCTCCTCTATAACATCATACCTTAGTCCATCTCTACTCTTACATAACTTTTCTGTCTCTCACTTTCCATAATGGACCTGCTTGCACTGCCTTCTAAATTAACCAATTTCCCATGCCTACAAACTTCTAAGTGTTAATAATTATAAAACTTTTATTCTATTTGTACAAACTCCCTTATTATTTTAAGTAACACTGCTCAGTGACTGTAAATGGCTTAACTGCAGCCCTCCCATTTGGTTGTACTGACCACAGTGATCTATTTTACTGTATAATATCATCTACTGTGAATGCAAATACTCTGTATTGTTAATTCATATTGTTGTATGTATTCTGACTATAAATACTCTGTTTTGTGTTAGTTCATATTATGTATTGTTAATCTTAGTTGTGGAGCTTTTCTCCCCGGGCTTCAACTGAAAATGGGCTCACCTTGACCCAATGGACCTTCCCGGTAAACTAATGCAAATAAATAAATAAAAAAATACTATAATCTCCCCTGCAACAAAGGGTATTATTAATGCATGCCTAAATGTCTTACACATACAACCCTTTTTAATACCATGACATCAGTACCAGAAGAAAAGAAATCTTACAATCACTGATGGCCTGATATATAGCATAGGAAACCAGTAGAAACGGCCTCTGCAAATATGGCATTTGCAAGGATTCAATTCAAACAGATTCCAAATCACAAATAAATCCAGCAGCTGTAGCACCAAAGATACTTTATTTAAATGTAGTATAAACTACAAGCAAAAAATGAGTATAAATCAGACCGGTTTTGGCAAAAATAAGAATGCCTTCATCAGTGTAAAGAGAACAAATGCAATACTCATTTATATTGAACACATATGGAATTACATGATTAGTGATTATAGGTGCTTGTTAAGACCAGGAGAGAATAATCCACCTAGTTTAATGATCCACTTTTTTTCTTTTCTGTTCAGTATGTCATGCCAGCCCATTTTGTTTGATCTATATGCAGTAATTTTGTCAATAATAATAAAATTAAATGAAGCACTTGGATGTACCAAAGTATGCTTGTAAAGTGCGTTGGTTGGTTTGTGGTATCTGATCTCACTAAAATGTTCACCCATTCTGAATTTGACCGGACGGGAGGTTTGTACCACATAAAACGGTGAACAGTGACATGTGACAAGGTGCTTCAACAAAGGATTAGTTTAAGGGTGTGCACACTTACGCAACCAGCTTATTGTACATTTTTTATTTTTTATATTTTTTCCCCTAACAGATTTGTTTGTTTTTCAACTGAATTTTACAGGTTATAGGTCACATTAAAGGTGGAAAAAGTTTTAAAATGATTTATTGTGTTCTCGTTTTTTATATATCATAAAAGCCTGGTATTTTAACAGGGTGTGTAAACTTCTTATATCTACTGTATGCCCATGACAAGGTAGTGCAGTCATGAATGTTTTTCTGGGATTAAACTAATGTTATTTTCATATATATATATATATATATATATATATATATATATATATATATGATATATATATTTTATATATATATATATATATATATATATATATATATATATATATATATATATATATACGCACACACACACACACACATATCACTTCCATGGATAAACCCCCTATATGGATACATGGGTTGGGCATAGTGCTTTCACCCCTCAGAGGGACTGGTTCCCACCCTGAGAAGTACAGCCCAACAATTTCATGCAGGCTGAGCTTCAGGTTGGTCTGATAAGAGATTATGGTGTATGTCTTGCAGGAATCATACCTACAGATAATTCAACATTTGGTGTCTGACACTGAGTGGACAAAGTTTTACATCTAGCAGGAGATGGATTTGTTTTTTTGTTTTTTTTGTTCCTGTATTAGTACTTATCTTCCATTAGCATCTTTTTGGCCTTTCTTTAACAGTTATGCAGGTGAAAGTTTTTTTACTGCTCGTAGCACCAACCTGTGGCAGGGTCATACTTTTAAAACCAGCTACTTCACTGGCCAGACATTCATCTAACTGCTATTAGCACCTTCCAGTTGTATGTCCTGATTCATCTTATTCTGCTACCTTTCCCAGCATGTAGTTCAACATAGCACTCCAACTTACTTCCTCATCAGCATTTGGTTTATCTCGATCCATCATCTCAATCAACACAGGAGTTTCCAAACTTCATTCCCCCAAGGTACATAATTAAACAATCATACTCAGAAACATTCTCTTCTTGTCCCACTGTCTCTTACGGTGAAATAAACTGAAAAGTAATGAGAATGCCATAACACTTCACTTCATATATTCCTAGTTTCTAGTTCTTGCTGCTCTCTGAAGTCATGTAATATATATCTTTTATGATGCTGACACAGAAAGCTAGATCGCTCATTTCCTATGTCTGTGACAGAACTGAACTACATTCCTCATTTACATTCTGTATGATTGGTTTATTCCATTTTGCATGTCCTGTGGGACTGGTTTTACATTCACCTGGGTCTTTTGGAATTGCTTTCTAGTCCAGCACAGTTCTGCCACTATCCTTTTCAAATCCTTGTAAAAATCCCATACCATTCTCTCAATAAAGATGGAGATCTCATGGTTTGCTGGATGTCAAAAGTGCTTTCTGCTAGTGAGGCTGGAATTTAAATGTGTTAGAACATTATTTTTTTCTTTACTCTGCCGGTAAAGTAACATTCATGCTTATTACAGCTATGTATGGAATAAAACTAATAATAAAAGATGAGTACTTGGAATCCACTGCATGCAAAAGAAAAAAAATTGCCCCCCCCCCCTTTTTTTTTTGTTTTTTTTTTTTTTTTTGTAAAGGAATTTTTTTTTTTTTTTTTTGTAAAGGAAATAGTTATTTGTACTAGTTGGTATGCCACTGAAAGAAAATGTACTTTAAAAGCATCTGTAGACCTAATTTTTAGCACAGGGTAGTTAGATTACAATTTGTCTTGCAGCAGTATGTTAACATGAAACATTCCACTAAAAGATGATGAGTGATGCAAACAGTGAATAATCATTTGCTTGGCTTATTTATGTTCATCTTTTATGGATTAGGTTCATAGGTGTTTACTAGGCTAATGATCACAAGGGCCTTTTTAAGCCTATAAACAGGAAAAAAGCACCAGCAAGCCATAACCACCTTAATCTTTGTTGCCCAAAACAAAACCAATAAACAGGAAAAAAGCACCAGCAAGCCGTAATCACATTAACCTTTTTAAGCCGAGCCATGCATCCCAAATCCCTGACAAGTTCTGCTATGCTTAGTAAGTGTAAGCATGGGCCTGGGAGATGAACCATTTACAGGTTACCTGTGTCCATTAAGGGTCTATATTATAACATCGAAGTTCGTAAACATCGAATGTTATAATATCGAACCTTAAACATCGAAATCTGAAAACATCGAACAGTCAGAATAGCAGATTTTTTCCCAGGGAAAAAAATCGCTATTCCGAGAAACATGCACACAAACACACACAAAAAAACAACAATCCACACACATACACGTAAAATCCTACATCTAAACCTAAACTAAACTTTACATACACTACTAGCTATCCACTTACCTTAACCCAACCCTAACCCTAAGGTCCATCACTATCGCACACACACCTCACCCGCGCCCTATCCCTAACTCACCTAACCCGCCCCCAAACCCTAACCTACACACAACCGCACACTTACCTGACCCGCTCCCTAACCCTAACTCACCTAACCCGCCCCCTAATCCTAACCTACACACAATTGCACACTTACCTGAACCCGACCCGTAACGTTCCAACATATCGAACACTGAAAACAGCGAAGCCACAGCAATGGCCCACCGAATTCTTTCCCTGGGAAAGAATTTGGTGTCGTGCACCTTCGCTGTTTTCAGCATTTGACATTACTGGTTCGATATTATAACATTTGAATTTTATAAAATACGATGTTATAATATAGACCCGTCCATTAGAGACTTGGGTACCAAACCAGGGATGAATTTCCATTTTTCCCATCAAATTATCCAAGTTGCACTTGAATTGGGTTAGGGAGGAACTCTGCTTCACATGGATGGGCAGCCTGTTACATAGACAGGAAAGTCTCTTGGATACATACCTATCTCTCCAGCAGGTCCTATTTATAGGGTCTATATTAGAACATCAAAGTTTCAAAACTTCAAGTGTTCTAATATTGACCCCTATTCAGCAAAAGCTGAAAACATCGAAAATACAGAACAGAGAATTTTTTCCTAGGGAAAAAATTTGCTGTTCCAAAACAAATACACACAACACAAGCACACCAAACAAACAGCAATCCACACACAGACACCTAAAATCTTACACCTAACCCTACACTAAACTATACACACACCACTAACTATCCACTTACTTTAACCCAAACCCTAACCCTAAGGTCCATCACTATCGCGCACTCACCTCACCCGTGCCCTAACCCAAACTCACCTACCCCACCCTAACCCGCACATCCACACAATCGCACACTTACCTGACCTGCGCCCTAACCCTAACTCACCTAACCCACCCTAACCCTCAGGTCCACACAATCGCACACATACCTAACCCGCCCTAACCCCAACTCACCTAACCCACCCTAACCCTCATGTCCACACAATCGCACACATACCTAACCCGCACCCTAACCCTAACTAACCTAACCCACACTCAATCGCACACTTAACTGAACCTGACCTGTAACTTTCCACCACAGCGCTGAAAATACCGAAGCAACAGAAATGGACAACCAAATTCTTTCCCTAGGAAAAAAAATTGGTTTTCTGTCGCTTCGATATTTTCAGCTTTCGCTGAATAGAGCTCGATATTAGACCATTCGAAGTTTTGAAACCTCATTGTTCTAATATAGACCCTATTTATATTACAGGCAAGATTTAAGTCTTTAGAATGGGCAATTCTAGTGCTGTTTGTTTTGTGGATATGCAGGATGTCCATCAGAGTGTGGTCTGGCAATGCCCTGTATACCAGGCATAGATCTCCCCTCAAAAACCTGTAGGAGACACAATACAGGGATAGGGCCTTGAGGCTGTCTGCATAGGACATATTATTTATGCCCTGTATTCTTTTAATGATGAACCTCTGTGGACATTACAATTGTTGGATATGCCTGGTTAGGTGCATACCAAAGGGGGCATTGCACTCAATGATAGATCTGATGAATGCTGAATGCAGTGGAACAATGACTTCCTTAGACTTAGATGCCATACCTTTGTTTATAAGTTGTGCAACATAGAATGATTTCCTCATCACTGTAGACATGTGATGATCAAAGGCTAGATTACTATCTCTGTGTGTCCGTAATTCCCTGACTACTAGGTCAACTCTAAGGGGTGTGTTGTCAATATGATAGTTACTGCAGATGGATGACTTGCCAAAGGATACTATTATGCATTTCTTGGCATTTAGTTTTGGTCCCTGGCTCTGACACCAGTTGTTTGTCTGTGTCAGCCCTTCATGTAGAACATTTGCGTCAGTGTAAGATTCAATGACAACTCCTAATTTGCAATAATCTGCAAATTTAGTCAGCCAGCGACCACTGACATTGGCCTTGACTTCTGAGAAGTAAATGCCAAAAAGGAGTGCTCCAAGGACTGATCCCTGATAATAAGTTCTTACATGTATAAGCTGGATGAGGTCCAACCAGAGTTGACAGTACAGAAGTCAGAAACTGCAGGTAATCTTAAAGTTTGAATCCCATCTAAAGTATTTCAAAAGATCACAGTGAGATGTCATTTCAGAAAGTAAATAAGGTGTTTTATTATTATATTATTTATTTATTTGGTATCAAGTCAGGTGGTCTCCTCAGCTGACCTTTTTAGCCATGACCCATTCTCAAATGAGAAACAATAAAATGCATCCCACACAAAGAATTAGTTTAAAATTTAGAAGCAGAAAAATGCAATAAGATGTGAGACAATTTTGACATTTTCAGATAAATTGGTTGTCAACAGAATGACGTTATTTTCTTTACAATTTAGTTAGTAGCCAATAGGTTATTGCCTATCCAGTATCTTTAAAGTATGTGTAAGTTCATTGCTTTTTTACAAGATGTTCTTTCAGATCTGTCCTAAAACCAGCCTAAGTGAACTGCTTCCTTATGGTTTTGAGACACGACTCCAAGCAGAGGGGCCAAGTGTGGTAAATGCCCTTTCTTCTATGGGTAGCTTGACTCTAGGTCTGACCAGGGTCAATACATTTGCTCAGTGACACTATGCATCCATTAATTTTAAGATGGGTAGAGATTTTAATTTCTGTTGCATACTAAATGCCTTGACACTTATTTCTCTGGGTTTAGCAATAGATGATTTTATAGTGTCCAGCTACAGATCCTGGAAAAGCTTGACTGAAGTATGTTCAAAAGTGATGGAGTGGCAGATTCTGTTAGCAATACATTGTCTGCATACATGGTAATATTTGAAGAAGAGCTGTCTAGCTTTAAGTGTTTAACAGCCAGAGGAAAAGAGTAAAGGACCAAGCCCTGAACCTTGGAGAGCATTAAAACATGTTTCCGTGTTAGAGAATTATTGGAGAATACTTAAAGAGTAAAGGACCAAGCCCTGAACCTTGGAGAGCATTAAAACGTGTTTCCGTGTTAGAGAATTATTGGAGAATACTTAAAGAGTAAAGGACCAAGCCCTGAACCTTGGAGAGCATTAAAACGTGTTTCCGTGTTAGAGAATTATTGGAGAATACTTAAAGAGTAAAGGACCAAGCCCTGAACCTTGGAGAGCATTAAAACGTGTTTCCGTGTTAGAGAATTATTGGAGAATACTTAAAGAGTAAAGGACCAAGCCCTGAACTTTGGAGAGCATTAAAACGTGTTTCCGTGTTAGAGAATTATTGGAGAATACTTGAATGGTTCTGCCTTTTTGGTAACATTTGAACCAGGTTAGCATGCTCTGAGCAAAGCTGAGTTTGTGGAGTTTTCAATAGATTTGAATGGTTAACTCTTTCAAAAGCCTTTGTCATGCTAATAATCATCATGTGATAAGGCTGTCATTTGTGTTGGAAGATATAGCATCAGTGATTGTGTATAAAGCAATCATTGTGCTAAAGGCTTTTCTAAATCTATTTTGCTTGTCATATAGGTGGTCATAGCTACTGATGTGAGTTTCACAATGTTAAGCTATGAGGCAAGACAAGGAGAGTGTTTTATGTTAGGGTAGCCATCCATCTTTGGTAGGCCAGTGTTTCCTTTGCTATTGAAGGCATCCAATACTCAAAAAGAACTATGATCTTAGAATTCCTGAATGTATCCTATTTCATAATAAAAACAGCCAACAAAGTATAAACATCACAATATTATAATGTTATATTTTGTTATTTTGCTATAAAACTTAATAAAACATTTAGAAAAAAAGCAAAGTAACAAACGCTGCTAAAAAAACTGATAAAATTTCAATGTATAAAATGTAAGAGACAAAAGTGCTTTCTCAGGTAAATGAAAGTATTGTTTCCAAATTCTCTGGTGTCATTCTTCATTTTCTGCATCTGGTACATCTAAATCTAGACTTGTTTTTTTGTTTAAATTATTAGAAATGGAATTTAGCTGCAACAGAATCACAATGCTGCCAAGTCTTTTTGGAAGAAAAGCTATATAAATGTTTTGTGGAAAATAAATCACCATAAGTATGATCTTTAGCTCTATGCTGGTTTATACAAACACATTTGACTTCATGGTAGTAGGCTGGCTAAGTTGATGGTCCTATAACATTACATAGAGGCTGTTCTATCAGTTTATATTCTCAGGTCACTGTCTGGTATCTAAGAATGCATTAGGTTGTATGGATTTGCCAGATTTTATTTGTTCTCACTAGTGAAACAATCTGCATCCAGACTGAAGTGATCTTGCAGGAATGGGACACCTCACATTAGAACCATTCAGAGAGTTCTGACTTATTGAAACCTACATACCGAATGACATTCATCAGGCAGTGATTTTGTCTTCTTTCTTCTGACTGACTGTATTTAAGCATTGCAGAATATAAAAACATGAAGGAGAATATGCAGAACAGTCATTTTAATGCAACACAGTTCCCCTTTCGTTTGTGTTCTTGTGATCTATGTGTTAGTAAGTGTAAGTAAGAAACAAGGATACTGGTGTCGAGGTTGAAGACCTCTCACATGTAGGAGCAGGGGAGATAGCTCCCCAACACACTTCTTTTGAGTTCTATGTTGTTAATTGTTTCTTTCAAGAGGGATAAAACATATATATTTTATAGTTTCTGGCTCTTCCACATGGGGTATTTGGAGTGTGGTGTTTCAGTTTCTGTAGTGACAGTTAGGCTTGTAAAATCTGATCACGCCACTTCAGAGGAAGATACATTTATCAGTGGTCACTACAATGCTGCCACCTGTGCAGGTCATTAATGTTAGAGTTGGCAACTTGATCAATTATCTGAAAAAATGAAAACTTAGGAAAACTACTCCTATCAAGTGTCAAAAACCTGGAACTCCATCTCCCTAACAGTAAGACAGGACTGCTTAGCAAAGTTTTTCAGACTACAGCTACTCATCTCCTGGATTCACTCCTCTTCAACCTCATCACTGCCCAGATATCTCCATATCCCTCTCTTCCTGTGTGTGTTTAAACTCACTCTCTTCCCCATCTTTCGTAATACTCCTTCACCCTAAATTACCCATGTCTTCTCTTTCTTAACTCTAGCTCTATCACCACTATACCTCTTGTAAGATATACTGCTTTCTGTTGAAAACATCAACAATATGGTTTTTGTATACTTTATCAGTTGTGAACTGTTGTTGCTCCTCTTTTGCAAAATGTTTTAAACACTATTGTATGTTATGGCTTTCAAATGATAGTGCCAGTCTATTTCCATTGTTTGTATATTAGAACCTTTCTCCCTAGGCCTCCACTGAAAATGAGTCATGTGCCTAGTCAGACTTTCCCAGTAAACAAAAGTAATAAATACATACATACATACATAAATTTTGAGCCTTGGTTTGTGGAGGCAGACCTTCTCTTTTGGGGGTCCCAGAAACACACCCCCTTCACGAAAAACATTTGTAGCAGATGATTGTGTATATTAATATTATATTTTGGTTTCCTAGATTGTTGAAACACCTTATAGCTGCTAAGAATTTAAAAGAAATTGTAATGGAGCAAAGTAATGTTTCTAACAAATGAAAGTTGACCACTGATGTGTTCAACCAATTACCAGTTGAGAAAATTTAATTTCCACAAATGTTATAAAGTTTGTATAGATTTACTCTTTATCTGCTGGCATGTTCTGGCAGAGAACTGTGATAATTGCATACAGTGACAAAGCAATACTTTTGTAATGACCTGTCAAGCAATGCAAACACATGTAACCATTAAGTGAGTGTGTGTGTAGTGTTTTTTTTAAATTAAGATGTAATGAATACCATTTCTGTTACTTTACCATCTACCTGACAGAAAAATATAAACAACCTAATGGCTAGAAAGGCATTTATTTCATACATGGGATTCGTGGTGATAGAGCTAGAGTTAATAAAGAGAAGACATGGGATTCAGGTTACTGGCTAAGGCTCTTGCCACTCCTATAGTGCCTTCTTTAAGCAAAGTTCAAAGGACAAAACCACCACCGTAACAAGTACAAGCATGCAAAATCTGAAGGTAATGCTACTTAATGCTAGACGTCTAAACCTCAAAATGCACTCTCTCGAGGCACTCCTAAAAATGGAGAACATCGATATCTGTGCAGTAAGTGAGACCTGGTTCAAGGCTCCAGAGATCAACCCTGCAATACCAGGCTACAACTCTTACCACACTTTTCGGCCACCAAACCAGGATTGAAACACTAAAGGTGGAGGAGTGTCAATATTCACCAAGGATACTCACACCCCCAGGTTAGTTGCCCAACACAATGAGCCTGAAATTCTCCAGGTGCAACTAACACTGGGTAAGACTGCAATCCAGATTATAGCTTACTACAAATCCCCCACCATGTCCTAAGATTCTCACTACACCTTTCTAAACATACTGGAAAATATTAATATACAACCAAACACCCTAATACTGGGTGATTTCAACTACCCTGCCATTAACTATGAAAACTACTCGTGTATCAACACCTTTGCCCAACGGTTCTTGGAATTCATAAATTCCAGTGCCCTGGATCAACTAATCCATAGTCCCAACAGGGTCTCCAATATCCTAGACCTGGTCATTACCAACATGGGAAATCAATGCTCCACACCTATAGTCACCCCCTCGATGGTCAGGTCACACCATAAGCTAATCACCCTTAACATCCACATCCCACCCCCACTCCCCAGTAAGGAAACCTCCATAAAAAACTTCTCTAAAGTCAACTTCACACTACTCAAGTCAGAAGTTACAAATTTCATGACACCCATGCAGACGGGAACTGAAAGTTCGACTGCTGAGTCCTACACTAAGGCATTGTATGAGCACATCCACTCATGCATGAATCGTGCCATCCCAAATAGAACTAAGATGCTCTCCAAAAAAAGGAAGCCAATCTGGTGGTTCCCTGCCATAAACAAACTTTACAACAAAAGGAAGAAACTGTTGCAGAAAAGAGGAAAATCCCAGGATGCAAAAAACTCCCTTACCAGCCTCAGTAAGAAGCTGAGATCCCTCATAAATTTCTCCAAACCTAGTTACGAAAATAAAATTGCCAAAGATTCCAAAGACAACCACAAGGCATTCTATAACTATGTCAAGAATCTAAATGGCAATGCTCAGATCTGCTCTGAGCTACAATAGAATGGCATTAAATATACTGATCCCAAGGATATTGTCAATATCCTGGCAGATCGATTCAGTGCCAACTTTACCCCCCTCTCACCCCCTAAATGGCCCATCTCAATACTGAAAGATTGCCAAATTCCAGTAATAATGGCCACACAGGTAAAAAATGCACTCTCCAAAGCTAAGAATACACCATCCATGGGACCAGATGATATCCCGGGCTGTGTACTACATGAACTACAAAATGAACTGGCACCTCACCTAAGTGTCATGTTTAATCATACACTCACCTCAAGCTTCGTGCCCACTGAGTGGCGCACAGCTACAGTTATCCCACTCCACAAGGGGGGATCCACCTTGGGTCCCAGGAACAATGGCCCCATCAGTCTGATGAGCCTGATCTGCAAGGCCATGGAATGTATTATCATGGAACTTATAAACAAAGACATTGGCAATCTTAAAACACTAGACCCCACCCAGTTTGGGTTTGTGAAGGTCCGATCTTGTCTCCTGAACCTGATTGACTTCTTCAAATCAGTCTCCAGAGCTGTGGATGAGAGTAAGGCAGTCCACACAGCCTATCTGGACCTCACCAAGGCCTTTGACACCATCCCCCACTCTGGGGGAATCCTAGATAAACTTACTAAGCTGGGCATTAATCCCTATGTCACTCAATAGGTTGCCAGCTGGCTTACTGACAGAACCCACACTGTGAAAGTAGCTGACTCCAAATCCAGCTCCAGACAAGTGACAAGTGGAGTACCTCAGGGTTCAGTCCTGGGACCTCTCTTGTTTAGCATCTATTTCTCTGAGGTACAGGCCAACACTAAGGGAGGGACTCTGGCTAACAAAGTTCACAGATGACTGCAAACTGGGAGCCATTATTGAATCCCCAAATTATGTGGATACTCTACAAAAGGGCCTTACAGAAACAGATGCTTGGTGCCAGAGCCATGGGCTTAAGCTCAATGGCAAGAAATGTATAGTTATCCCCTTTGGGAAAAGACATGTACCCGTGAATTACCACATAGGTGGCAGTACACTAAACACCGAAAGTGTGATAAGAGACTTAGGGACACAGGTGGACAGTAGTCTCACCTTCAATAACCACATTGCCACAACAGTCAGGAAATCCTTCTATGTGGCACACCTCATCACTAAGGGCTTTTCATCCAGAAAAAAGGAGATCATTGTCCCACTGTACTCATCCCTCATTAGACCCATTATAGAACACAATGCCCCATTTGGTATGTACCTCTCATGACATCTGCAACAACTGGAAAGGCTGCAGAAATACCTCACTAAAAGAATCACAGGCCTAAAGCAGATGCCCTATGCTGACCGCCTTAAAAAACTCCAGCTATACTCTTCCAAGGCGATCTCTGCTTAACATACAAGGCCACGTCAAACCCAGAGTTGTTGGACATGCTACACTTAAAGAAATCCCAATCCCTCAGAGCCACACACTCCAGGGATCTAAACCTTGTCATCACAATAAACAAAACATGCTGGAGGGATAGGTTCCTGACCCAGAGACTCCCCAGACTCTGGAACAGACTGCCCATACATGTCAAGCAGAGCACCTCTGTGGCCCTCTTCAAAAGGAACCTTGATGATTGGATGGCAGAAAGGAAATTCACCCCGGGGATCATGTCAGTCACCCTGCTAGACAGGGGTTCAGGGAAGTAAATAGTGTGGGAAGAAATAGCCAGGGAATTGTTATGGCTAGGCTTATATAGGCCCTAGAGCTGATAGCCTAGTACCAACCTATGAACCTATGAACATGCCAAATGTGGAATGCACAACTGAGAACACAACTTTTCACACTGAAGAATAGTCTTAAAACTTAGACCTCCTACACCAAAATATAAATGTACACACTCTGTCTATTTAAGCACAAACACAGTTACATCTATTACCTATAATATTACAAGAAATGTTTCTTATGGTCAGCAGGTTAGTGGATTTGATTCCCTACAACCTGAAGCTTCCCTTGTCAGAGAACTCCTTAGGACTGACAGAACCATGAGAAGGTTGAAGATATTTTAAGAGTAAGTATCCTGCTTAAACTGATAAAACACCTTTTGGAACCCTCAACCTAACTTTAAGCTGTAATAACAGCAATTGAAATCTTATGTTGGATTATTTTCAACCTCCATTGTCAAACATTTTTTAGCATTTATTCTGCTGTAGTTGTTACAACAGCTGTTGACTCTAGTTTACTATCAACATTTCAACAATGTTTCTATGAGTAAATACTTACTCAAAATACATTGTTGAAAATAGCATCGACCAATCAATATTATGAAACATGAAAAATGTCAACAATTTGAATTCGAATTGTTGAAATTTTTCTAACTTACCTTAACATATGGTGACATTCAACACACATTTTTCAGAGAGGCAAGCTCTCCTACACCCCCCATACCCCCTGCTACTTATACATTACAACTCTGAGATCCCACTATAGTAAGGAAAAGGGCAAAGTTCCCTATCCCCAGAGTAGTGCAATCTCCAATTAATATGTTGATCTCACAACAGCGAGTACACTAGCATTGACATATTTTGAATCACCATTATGAGACTTTGAAAACTGCTTTTTGACAATCAAAGTTTGCAAAAGAAAACCATTGCATCTCTATGTCAGATCAAACTTAGCTGTTTGTAGCTTTGATTCAAATCTTTAGCTCTTAGAACAGCTGTTTGAGCTCTGGGCCAGATCCTTCCACTCCCTGCTATTTCCCTGTTATTTTGCTTCTAGTCTGTTTTAGCTGTAATGACAGCTCAGTCTTTTATTTAAAGCTTATTGCTCCCTTGCTTTTAAGCCTATCTCCTGCTTTAGCTGTTATAACAACTGATAGACCATCAATTCAGATTTTATATTATTGATGTTCTCTCCTTATTATTTCACCGGTGGCCCCTGAAATAACTTCACTAAGAAAACCATTAATTCATTCTCTCCAGTGTTCTTTAAATTCAGCTTTACGGAGAAGATAAGAGATTTCATTGATTGGCTGGGTCAGACTTAAATATTGCTAGTTGTTGCTGTACTATGTATACATTCAATGAGGCAGAGCATGGGAGTTACAGCAAACCAATAACAAAGAGAAAGAGAGCTGTGTCTGACCAATGAACTGCAGGAGACAAAGATGATGAAAAAAATAATCCCCCTAACTCACATTTTTCTCTGCAGTTGCTCTTTCTATGCCCAAGTCTTATTGTTGGTCTTGCTTTTGAATTACTCAACTCCCCACTACAGTGGTTTTACTGCTTCTTTTTTTTTAAATCTGGTTTTATTACGTAGTAGTGAGCTTAATGTAAAATATATATTTTTTATTTTTAAAAACAATAGAATATACTGCTTTATGGGACTAATTATCTTGTTTGTTACGATTAGAGGCATACATTTTTTCTTATTTATCCATTACCAGTGAGGTTCATTTAGTCCATTTTAGGACATGTGACCATTCTGTATATTTTACATCAATCTGCAAGAATTCATCTTTTGTCCACCTTTATGGGGCTAGTTGAAACAGCTGTAAAAGAAAAAAAGTTTTTATCTTGACTCTTCAATCACATCCTCTTTTGTTTATATATATTTTTATTATATACCATTAACTTATCAGTTCTATTATTCATGATTTCTTAAAACTTTTATAGAGATTGCCTTCCATTAAATTAAAAAAAATAGCAATGTCAGTTAGCTACTGGGATTTGGAATCTGTCATTAAAACAGATAGAAATGCAGTCCCTATTTAATTTATTTATTGAATTTTTCTGTCTTAGCCATGTACCAGATATGTCTATCCATTACAATGATGTGTCTTTGTTATGGGGGGGGGGGGTACACCATATGTCTCAATGGCTTACAAATTTAAAAACTCACCAGGATAATTTGGCATTATTCCCCCTGTAACTGGACTAATTAATGTATATGGTATATGTTCCTTGGCTCATTTTCTGACTATTTTTGGAGCTTTAAGTGGAGATGGCATGCCTTTGATTTCCAAAAATTCAGATCACTGCTGCAACAAGAAAAGCTAGTTATCTTTTACACTGGTCCAAAAGTTCCAAGCAGTAAGAACACATTTGCTACTATATTTCAATGATATAACTGAAGAAATAAACTATTCCCTCATGTAAGGTTATCAAGTACTACTTGAAAGATGTGCAGAATTGTATCTATTCTACATGGTCAGCTAGAAGTACTGAAATGTATATTTTATCCCCAAATCTCAAAATTGCTTGGATGCTGTAGCAGTAACTTTTTTACTGCCATGAATGTAAATTACCCTTAATTTTAACTGTGCCAGTTTCCAGTCATATCCATTAAATCTAACTCACAGTCTATCTATAAACACCCTGTTTGTACTTTTATAACACTAAATCCAGTGTCTCAGAAGATTTGTTTTCTTAAGTGCAAGTCTGTCTATACACCTGCCAATAAACTGATCACAATAGCAAGAATTACCTTATTTACATGGAGAATATATCTTATGCCAAAGGACTTTTCAACCTTTCTGCCTCTAAACACGTAATAATATTCATATTTGACTCCATCTACATGAAGGCTCTGGAAGTTTTTTCATGCAACTGCCAAACCATTTCAGAAATAAGCACCAAGCCTTCTTTCTCTTTCAATCCAAGTCAGATACATAAGCACCTTCCTGTAATTTCTGTCACATAGACCTGCTGTCAAATGTTTGAGATAATTAGAAAGCATTTTTATATTTTACAGCACAGTGCTTTTTCTAGAATGTTTCTCAGTAGTTCTAAAGTAACAGAATCACCTTGGTCACCGTATGTATACCCTTAATTGGGAGACATACACACGAAAGTTCATCCCATCATATCATTCAACTTATTTATTCAAGAAATCATTGACAAAGCCAAAAATAATGGGGTAACAGAATCACCTTGGTCACCGTATGTATACCCTTAATTGGGAGACATACACACGAAAGTTCATCCCATCATATCATTCAACTTATTTATTCAAGAAATCATTGACAAAGTCAAAAATAATGGGAAGACAAAAGTCCAAAACCAGAGAAATTATTAAGCGTTACTCTAATTCACCTAAAAAGTTAACAGATCAACAGTCTTTGCAGCAACATGCATTTTCTGAACAATAATCAGTATGAAACTTAGTTTCTTGCTTTATTGACTGACTGTAACCATCAGCGATTATTAACAAGAAAATGAAACATTTTATAAGTGACAGGGCAAAAGTTTGAGACAAAATCAGGGATATTCTGCAAAATTTGGGAGAGCTGACAATTATGCATCCAGTGACCCCATCATTATGGCACTTCTGTGGGCATCAGTCTTATGTGACTTTTACATTTGCTAATAGAAAGTTTACAGCTAGAATTACTACCATGTTTAGATATGAAACATTTGAATGTGGTTACCCTGAAATGTTCTGAGATGCAGGATAGAGGCTATATGTACGTTTTGTTTTCCAGAAATGCACTTTTGCCATATTGCAGCATTTTGAATGCATTCTACACATTCCTCTGTCATTTCTAGCAGTTAATCTAACATGCACGACCCCCTTGAATGGCCATATTCTGTCAAGAATTTCCCGCTAATGTAGTGGCTATGTAGCACCATAACCAAGTTTTGGAACATCTCCATTGTACTATCATCATTTTTATTTTTCAAGCTAGTGCAGAAAAAAACATATTTCAGCTGCATAATCATGTTATGCCCCACCCTGGAAGTTCCATCCATTTTCTAAACTACTTGTCTCAGTAAGACACAATAGGAACAAGCTTTGCAAGACAAACCAGAACCGCCTTTACACCAACAACAGTGTTTAGCATATCCTGTTGTACCCTCAAGTATTCCCAGGCAAAATGAGCCATATAATCTGTCTGACATATCCCGAGTTGGCCTAGGGCCTTCTTCCAGTGAACACAGCAGAAGGCACCCAGGGAACATGCTCACAAGATGATTTTAAACTCTCCCAACTAAATCCTCACAGTGTAGGAAGCACCAGATTTTTCTCTGAGATCCTCCTAATTGCTGCAGAAATCACTTGTTCATACAGAGTACATAAAAAAACCCTGAAAAAAGCATTATTTTTTCTGTCTTTTTTCTCTGCTCTCATTCACTCAGTCATTACCCACCGACTCTTGACTGCAGGTGATGATGAGGGCATGGAAGGACCTGTAAACTGAGGGCTTTGGCTTCTGAGATTGCTTCAGCATCCCAGTCCAGCAAAACATCTACAGTAGTGTTGCTTCTCAATAAATTCTCTGGTACATATCTCAACAATATTCACACATAGTCTGATCTGCTTTCCTCCAAACAGCATGGATTCTGGCCTGGGTGAAGTACTTTGACAGTACTTTGGTCCCTAGCTGAAGACATCCTGTAAAACACTAATACATGCACCCTATTTATAGACCCGACAAAGACATTTGACCTCACTGACCACTGTTCTCCTAAACAAATTTCCTCACTGACAGACACTGCAGAGTTAAAATGGGATACTTTCAATCAGAATCTGCACTTATTATTAAAGATGTATCTTCTTTACAGTATTCAGTATTTCAATTATAGTTGTTTTATGTTTTGATTTCCATTTTCTAGTAATTGCTTTTCTGGCAGCCATTAGGAGTAAACTTAGTAAAGCCTTACTATGTCTAGGCAATTCAAATCCTATATCCCAGCTCAAAAGAATCATTTCCATAGTTAAAATGATTTGATACCCCAAAGGTTCTACGGTGTACTCTGTAAGGAATTTTTAAAATATGGCAACTTGTTACATTCCTGAAAATGTATTCCCAGTTACCTCTTTCCCATATCCAGTTTTTGGTCTCAACCTGAGGAAAAATTCTCTGATGTCTGCTTTGAGTATAAAAATGCTTATGCAAACACAGCCAAGAAAAAAATCCTAAATCTTCTATACTTTGTTGCATACTTGAGAGTTATATAGATGTCATCCCAGCGTTCCTTTGCAAATCGCCTTTCCATTCTCTCTCCCCAATATTTTCTAACCACTGCTAATGGATTCTTATAGTTACTATGCAATATCTTATATGCTCAACTAATTATTATTTTTTTAACAAAAGCTTCTGTCCCATCCACAACTAAAAATTCTGCCAGAGTTGGTCTTTCACTGAACAGCTCCCTACTCTTTTTTCAGGTTGAAAGAGACTCAAACATATAGTGAATGGATCCTGAGAATGCATATCATATATAACTGTACTGGATGAGTTCAACTTCCATCTCTGGAAGATTCTCCCATGTACCAGCAGAGGCTGTAGAAATAGTATAGGAATGGATCTTGTCCAGGACCTTACTAGATAAGGCAAGTTCTCATAGCAGAAATAGTGAGGACCTGCGGAAAGAAACCAAATGTAAGAGAACTCATTAATTTATAGAAATAGACTTTCCATACAATACTAGTGTGAGGTGTCACTGTGTTTGACTCATACATACCAAAGGCCAGGAAGGTGGCAGCTGCAACAGTCACTGAAACAAAGGGACAGACATTACAGAAGCTTGATGAGGACATAGACAATAACTATCAAACTATCACATGACCTCAGAGAGGCTCTGGCAAACCACACAGTGACGCAGGATTACATGACTTATTCTCAGCAAGGATGATCTTTATTGTCAGCATTGTCAGTAAGTTATACTTACCTTGAAGAATTCCTCTGTGTGGTAGATATCCCATCCTATTTTTGAAGATGGAATGCCAGAAACAGCTGGTGAGGCTGCATCCATCCTTGGAGATGAATGCCATTCAACAATTAATAGTTTCCATGATGGGGTATCTGGGAGATTGAATGAGTTCCATCTGGAAGTGATAATGGGATAGACATTGTCGGAATGCTGGGATTAATAAAGGTTTTCAGTTTAGGCACAAGGCAGGGACAGTCCATCTAGATCAACAAATGAAAGTGGGGATCCCCTATTTTTAAAAAGATGACTGAAGGATATGTTCTAGTTATACAAGGATCATATTCTTCAACCTTCCCAGAACAGTCTATGCCAGGATGCTGGAAAGGAGACATTCACACCCAAGTCTTGGATTTAGGATATCATCCTGTCAATGCAATACAAATCAACAATTTGCCCTTGCATGGAAATTGTAGGGGTCATGAGGCTTTGCCGGTAAGTGATTTGAGGAACTGAAAAAGACCTATGACCATTCACCTCTAGAATGTTTTGTGGAGGTGCTGCATTATGGAATTCCAGAGTTACTGCTGCATTTATCTGGCCCCAGTATTAGAGAAGCAAGCATTATCATCTTCAGTCTCAGTTTGAGAGATGTGAAGTATCATATTTGCTTTCTTCAGCAATATTAAATAGCATCCTACCATGTCATACCATAAAACATACATGTCCAACTAAGATCTTGTGCTCCTCAAAAATGCCAAGCAAAGCAGCCCATTTGGTAAAGAATTGTGCTTTGGCCATACTTCTCAATAGTCACTGTAATAAGTCAGGAATGAGATTTGTAACTAGCAATGGGATCATGGTACTTAACTAACACAGTAACCATTACGGTTCATTGAAAAAAAAAATCAGAAGTGACATATAGGAGTTAAAATGCCATGCTTAAACTGGTATCAGAGGGATAAATTATATTCTAACACATAAAATTAGGAAACGGAGGCTTATTTTCTGATGTCTCTTCTTATTTTTTTCTAGAGTACAATTTACTTTATTCCGCTTATGCTCTGTATTCTGTATCCAAAGGCCAAAATGAAATGCCATCTTAAAAAAGACAAACCTAAATGAAAATAAAGTTTTACCATTTGGAAGCATGATGCATAATTTAAAAGAAGTTTAATGTAGCATATATAACTGTCTTTGTTGAAAGGTCTGTTTATTTAAGAGGGATTCATCTTTTTCTGAGAAAGGTTTTAAAAGGCACCACGGGAGGCTTAAACTTTTTTAGTAAACTGCTGCAGGAGTGACATATAACAAATAAATGACAGCCATGTCTCATTCATCCATTAGAAAAGTCATAGAAAACTCAATTAAACTTAGCAGAAGAATATACAAGCAGCTCTCTGTGGATGGGTTAGATATCAAGTGCAGAAAAAGGCTGAGGAAGCTGTCCACGTGAACAGTGAAAGCATTACAAGCAGAGAGTGAATTGAAAAACACTAAAATGTAGGGTCACCATGCCCACGAAGGAAGGGAAATTATTATCTGACTAGAAAACTGTCATGACAGAGTAATTTTCTTTTAATGTACAGCAAACTATTTCAAGGATTGCCATACTACACAATGTGTTTATAACTACAAAAAAAAAAAAACACGTTGCTGATCTAGAGAGAGCCTGGGATTCTGCATAGTTCTACAAATGTAGAAAAATAAGTTATTAGGAATAAAAATTATGCCTCAGTTCATTACACTGATATTAATAGCTGAAAGACAAAAAGTGACAATATGTTAAACTGTGATAACAACATCTATTCTGTGAGCTTGTCTGCACCATGAATACGCATACACTGTATAATGTTCACACAAATGTATGACATGAGCCAGAATCTCAATCTGTAGACTGAAGGACATACTCTCAGCAAAAATGCAGGGTACAGTTTCTTCAGAGTGCATAAAATAGGCCGATATATGTTTTACTTGACAGTGCACTTCTGATGACATAATCCTACATTTATTACACATCAGAAATGTGCCATTACTTTTAAAGCAATTTAGTGTGTGTGTATGTGTGTGTGTGTTTGTCCATACGTGTGTGTGTTTGCATACAAGTGCATATATACATATATATCTATATATCTATCTATCTATCTATATATATATCTACATATCTATATATATCTATATACATATGGTTCCACTTCATATCATCGAATTATCATTTCATCGAATTTCAAATCATTGACACCAAATCGTTGAAAACTAATTTCGTCGAAAACTCATATCATCGAATCTCAAATCATTGAAAACTACAAAGCAACTACAAATAACATTCCACAAAGTTTTTACCACACCCCCCATAAATAAATATACCAACTCCAAGGTTGCACTACAGTGGGGGGAAAAAGCTAATTTCCTAACCCCCACATGGGGGTGCATAAACGTAGTAAACAGTGTCTGGGTTGTTATTTATAGTTGCTTTATAGTTTTCAATTATTTGAGATTCGATGATATGAGTTTTTGACAAAATGAGTTTTCAACGATTTGTTCTCGAAATTCGATGAAATGAATAATTCAATGATATGAAGTGGAACCATATATATATATATATATATATATATATATATATATATATATATATATATATATATACACACACACACACACACACACACACACATTGAGATAGAGAGAGAGAGAGAGAAAGAGAGAAAGAGAGGAAGATGCATATATATATATATATATATATATATATATATATATATATATATATATATATATATATATATATATATATATATATATATATATATATATATATATATACATAACGATATATATAACTAGATAGATATATGTATACATACACACACACAGACACACACATACATGGCTACCACTAAAAATATATGTTTTTTTTTTTGTAAATTCCTGTTTTTGCAAGTACATGGTAGAGGAATGCATGGGATGAGTTGTGCATTTGCCTTCTTTTTGAATACGGTTATGGCATTTGTAAATACATCTTTTATGAACTTTATGTGTGCCTTGTGTTACTCTTCTTATGTGCATTAAGAAGACTTTGAGGCTTGTGTGTTCATTTATGTAATTTATTGTATACAAATACATCAGTATGAATGGCAGGAACATTAAAGTTAAACAAACTAACTAACTGACTGAATACATACTTGCATGCTCACACTCTGGCTGCTTACTCAAAATGGCACTCTCGCTTGCACGTGCTCAGTACTTATATGCATGTGCTAACTCACTGGAAAGCTTCTTAAAGGTATATCGCACACACTGATCAACATCCTTTCTCTTTATTGAGCTGTCTTATATAAAAAACAACATTTAAATAGGCATGCGATTATACAGATACTAATAAAGAGAAACAACAGTCATGTCCAGGTTGCCATGTATCTGAAACTAGGTTTCAAGGTGTGACTTGATCTTGTGACATTATAGTTAGGATTGGGTTTAGCAACAGGGAATGTTCTGCTTGAGGGGTCTCAGGCATTTTCTCAAGAATTGAGATTGCTGACATAATGTTCTCTGGAACAGGAACACTAGAGAAGTCACTCTGAGAACTAGAGTCTTTGTCACAGGCAAGATGCTAAAACATTGGTTCGGACACTGGTAACAAATGTTTCCGAGTTCATCTGAATTCTACTCCTTGTGATTCTACAATGTATGATCTCAGCTCTTGACAAAAACTTTTCACAAATCCAATACGATCAAAACGTTTTAACGTCTGCATCCTTACTGTCTCCCCTTTTGTAATGAATGGAGAAGTTTGCTGGTTTTTGTCATAGTAGGACTTCTGGGAAAAATTTTTCTTCAACAGTTGGGCTTTTACTGCTTTGTTGGTTCTTAGCACATGAACCAATAAATTATTGCTAATTGGTAGTGTGGTTCTGGTTTGTCTTGACATAAGTCTCTGGGCAGGTGAATCAAGATGATTATCACAAGGAATGTTTCTGAGATTCAACAAGTTTAGAAAAGCATTGGTATTGTCATGTCTGGATTTCTCTAACAGCTGTTTTGTACTTTGAATTGCATGTTCAGCCAAGCCATTTGACTGAGGGTATTCAAGACTATTATTAATATGAACAGAGTCCCATGCTGCTGCAAATCTCTTGAACTGCTGACTTGTAAACTGTGCACCATGGTCAGAAGTAATTCTGTGTGGACTACCATGGACAGAAAAATGTCACTTCAACTTAGTAATGACAATATTGGAAGTTAGGTTAGGAAGCAGGTCAATTTCAAACCAATTTGAATAAGAGTCTACTAACATCAAGTAATGTTGACCATTCCACTCAAAGATTTCTGTGGTGACTCTCAACCAGGGTAGTTCAGGAATCTGGCTTAACTGAAGTGGTTCTTTCTGTTGATGCTGCTCTGTACTATTACATACTGAACAAGATGAAAGTACTTTCTCAATATCTATTGACATAGAAGGCCAAAATACTAGACCTCTTCCCCTTTTTATGGTAGAATCAGTTCCTGGGTAGACATGATGCAAGATTTTAATATACTATTGTTGAAAGTATTTTAAAACAATAACTTTAGGACCTTTCATGATGATACCATTGTCTGACAAAATCTCATCTCTGTATGAAAAATATGGTTGCACTTCTACTGGTAAACAAGATTGCTTTGAAGGCCATCCTTGACTGATAAGGAGGTTTAGTTCTAGAGAACTGAATCTGAAGCTATATGAGTTCTGAACTCATCAAGATATGTGGAAAAAAAATTCTCACTCCCATGACCTCAAAATCAAGTTGCTCATTGCTATGCTGTTCTGTGCTTTTTCTTGGTGATCTGGATAAGTTATCAGCAAGACAAAGAAGCTTGCCTTTTGTGTAGACAAAATTGAAATTGTACTTTTGCAATTTGAGCAACATGCATTGCAGTCTAGCTAGAGATGTATGCCTAGGCTTTCTCAAAATAGTAACAAGAGGTTGGTGGTCAGTTTTGATCTGGATAGGTCGACTATAAATATAATCATGGAACTTAAAACATGTAAACTCACTTGCCTAAAGCTCTTTCTCAATCTGGGCATACTGCATCTCAGTTTGTGTAAGAGTTCTCAATGCATAGGCTACTGGTCTACCCTCTTAAAGAATGACTGCACCTAGACCAATCTTGGAAGCATCACAGGAAAGAGTAACTAGTTTCTGAACATCATAGTAGCTGAGAGTTGTTGGGTTGGTAATTTTCTGTTTCAGGGCATCAAATACTCTTTGGTGCTGTTCTGTCCATGACCAAATTGCATCTTTGTGTGTCAGCTCCACTAAGAGAGCTGAAAGTGGACTCAAATTTGGAATGAACTTACCTAGATAGTTGACCATGCCAAGAAAATGTTGCAGGGCTTGGACATTGTTTGGAGCTGGCATCTCGAGAAATGCTGTTTACTTTGAATGATCTGGTTATATGCCTGAACTGGTAAACAAGTGACCAACATATGTAACTTCTTGTAGCCTGAATTTGCACTTCTGAGGATTCAACTTAAGATTCACTTGATGTGCCCTTTCCAGAATGTTTTTGAGGTTTCTGTCATGTTTGGCTTCACCACTGCCTCCTACTAGAATATCGTCTACTATAATATCACATGGATAGCCAGAAAAAAAATTGCTCCATTTCATGCTGAAAGACGTCACTGGTAAAATTAATTCCAAATGGTATTCTCAGAAATCTATATTTTCCAAATGGTGTACTGAATGTGGTTAACAATGAAGATTTTTGGTCAAGCAAAATTTGCAAAATGAACCCTTTGCATCTAAGACAGAAAAAAACAGTGTCATTTGGCATGAGGGCAGCAACTTCTTTGACTGTGCGCATTGGATGATGAGGTCTTTTTAATGCTTTGTTCAGATCTCTTGGTTCAATATGTATTCTGATGTCATCTGAGCTTTTCTTATGAGCTACTACCATGGAGGATACCCATTCAGTAGGGTCTTCTACTGGACAAATTACTCCTTGTTGCACCATTTTGTCTAGCTCAGCTTTGACTCTGCTCTGTTTGGCTACTGGAACTTTCGTGCTGGTCTGACAACTGGGCTGACCTCTGGATCTAAATTCATAGAGTACACAATTGCTAGTTTGCCTAGTTTGTCTACAAAAATATCAACATACTAAAAAAAATAGTTTGGGTGATATTTGAGCTGTTGTCATTCAGGCTTACATGGTGGACCTTTATTAAATGAAAGCAGTCCCATTTTCAAACTGTCTCTGAGGCCTAATAACTGCATATGTCTCTTGACTACAAAAAATTGCAAGTCATAGCTTTTCCCACCAGAATAACATGAAAGCACTACTGAGCCTTTGTTTTGAATCTCTTCACCACCATAAGCAACAAGCTTCGCACACTTTGTCAAATCAGGTTCTGCAGCTTTTACTCTAGCAAATGTTTCTGCTAAACATACCTCTCAATCTGGAATCGTGAAAAATCTGGACAAAGTCCCATGAAAAATAGGTACAACTGGCCAAAATCTGTATGTTGATTAACATAAAATTGGCATATATAATTATGTAACCCCACCCACTCCAATGGAACTCTGGGATACTAACTTTAAACACAAACTGAAGAACAGACAAAATATGAAACACAAAAATCCCTAGATAATTCTGCCACCTCTTATCACAAACATTTTTCTCATTTTGGCTCTGTTAATATTATTGAAATGTTGACACCCCCATGCTTATGTTTCTGCTGCAAAATGTATTTATTCTATACCCTCTGGTTATTGGCCAATTCCTTGCAGTGAGTATTTAGAAAAGGTTCATGGAAAGGAGCAACAGTTAACATACCTTGACTTTCTACAACTGATTCCAGCAGGCTTTCCATTTCATATCATCATTATTATTATTGTTATGTTACAGCTCAGCCTTTTCTGAACCTAAAAATGTTCAATATAGTTCTTCCTCTACTTGTGATACAGGTAGGCAGATGTCATAAAAAAGTTGCAAACAAATGCCTAGTTGAATAGGACTTGTACAGCGGAGTATATTATTTATAATAATGGGATTTTTATGACTCTTATGCAAGTAATGTTCCAAGTTCATATCTAATTCTAAATTTGTCTCAAACTTCAGGATTGTAAAACTCAGTCCGGAAAAGCTCCAAAGCCTTTGACTAAAACTCAGAAAAACAGAGTATGTGTGGAATCCAGGTAAACAAAGCACATTTAATAGGCTGAGAAATGAAAAAAATAAAGAAGTAAATAAATAAATAAAATCCATCTACACTAAAATGCATGCATGGCCTCTAAGTCATTCACCTTATTCATTACAACACCAAATGTCATAGAGCTAACGTACACACACACACACACACACACACACACACACACACACACACACACACACACACACACACACACACACACACACCTTGACTATTAATGTACAGCAGAAATGTAGAAAATACTAACAACATACCCACAAATCCACATGCTAATAATTAACTAACAATATACTCTTATTTATGCACTTTACACCTGCAATCTCTGTATTCCCATCCTAGTTATTTCCATTTTCTTTGATAATGAGAAGCAGATAGGCTTCCTGTAATTTATTAGTCCAATCTCCCCCTTATCCTGCAATCCACCAACTTTGCTATGTTCTTGACCCTACCTTATCCCATGTCTCAGCTTATTCCTGAATCCTGCATAGGTTCATAGATGTGTACTAGGCTAATGGCCCTTGGGTCTTTACAAGCCTAGCCATAGGATTACCTGGGCATAGTGCCGCCCGACCTTAGTTCCCAGTGTCTCTGTCAAGTAGAGGCACCGGAGTTATCCCTAGGGTGAAATTTCTCTTGAAGAGGGTCAGCGAGGTGCTCTGCTTGACATGTATGGGAAGTCTGTTCCATTGCATGGGCAGTCTCTGGGTTATGAACCTGTCCCAACAACATGTTCTGTTGATTGTGGTAATGAGGTTAAGGTCTCTGGAGCATGTGGTGCAGAGGGATTGGGATTTCTTTAGATGTAGCATTTCAAACAGAGCTGGGTCAGACATGGCTTTGCTAGTCAAGCACAGATCACCCCTAAGTAGGCGATATGAAACAGAGAATAGTTGGAGTTTTTTGAGTCTGTCCATATAGAACAAGTGTTTAAGGCCTAGGATCCTCTTTGTGAGGTACTTTTGCGGCCTCTCCAGTTGTTGCAGGTGTCTAGTGAGGTACATGCCAAATGGAGCATTGTACTTGATGATTGGCCTAATGAGGGAAGAGTAGAGGGAGACAATGACATCTTTCTTCCTGGATGCAAAACCCTTAGTAATGAGATGTGCCACATAGAAGGACTTTCTGACCACAGTGGCAATGTGGTGGTTAAAAGTGAGGTTGCTGTCAACCTGTGTTCCAAGATCTCTTATAATGTCTTCTGTGTTCGGTGGACTACCATCAATGTGGTAATTCATGGGAACTGTGTTTTTTCCCAAAGGGGATGACGACACATTTTTTGGCATTGTGCTTAAGGCCATGGTTCTGATACCAGTCGGTCTAAGTGAAGACATTCTGTAGGATGTCAACATCACTTGGGGAGTTAATAATAGAGGAGTACAAAGCAGGCTAGCAAGTACGGTAGATGCACGGATAAACCAACCTTGATTGAAAGCGAAAAGAATCCAGCACCCTGAGCATGAGTAGCAAACATAAAGTTTATTATAAACCAAACCGGTTTCAGCAACTAGCTTTCTTCAGTGGCTGATTTTACAACATCTCAATGAGTCATATATATAGGAAATATAAAGTAGGTGACCTGACATCACGTCCTGTATTCTCACAATATAGCCACAAAACATAAAAAATAAAAATTAAATTAATATTTGACAGTAAATATTTCCCGAAAATAAAACATTTAATTATATTTGAAAAATATATTATTTAACTACAACCATCCATAATAAAATAATATGGAATACCATGTAAATGCTAGTAAATGTAATAACTAGCATTCAAAATATATAATTATTGACCAAAAAAAAAATGACCAAAAAATCTTTTAAACACGGTACCATTGTTAATGTAATATGATAAATAGCACTGAGTAAATCATTGTAGTTTATCATTGAGACCTGGTGGGAATAAGCCACCTAATTTCACTATCCATTTGGTCTCTTTGTTATCCAATATTTTGTGCCATCCTGTTTTGTACATTCTGTTGCCAACAATTCTGTCAATACAAACAAAGGAAAAATGGGCCGTTTTGTGTATAATGGAATGTTTAAATAATGCATTGGTTTGCCTGGCATTTCTGATATCCCCCAAATGTTCAGAAATGCGAATACGAAACTGTCTGGATGTTTGTCCAATATAGAAGGCCCTGCATGTACAAGTGGCTAAATAGATCACCCAGTCCATGCTGCAATTGGCAAAATGTTTGATGTCATAAATCCTGCCTGTGTTTTTGCTAGTGAATTCTTTGGTTGTAAAAACAAATTTGCAAAAGGCACAATGACCACAAGGGTGACAACCTGTTAGTTTGTCCCCTAAAATGGTGGTTTGAATCTTGGAAACTTCCAAGGAAGTGATTTTTTTAAAATGCGAAAAATATGATCCCAGGGTTTTACCTTTCCTGTAAGAGAAAAGGCATCTGTCATCTAGCCATTTTGCTAGATGTTTGTTATTGGTTAGTATGTTCCAGTGATGATTGATTATGTCTTGTAGTTGATAGGTGTTTCTACCAAAAGTGGTAACTAATCTCGGTGTCTGATCAGGTGATTGAACAGCCTTAGGTTTGTAACATAACAGGGAATCCTTAGACAAGTTGGCAGTCATGCCAACTGCTGAGTGAATGTCTGAAATATGATAACCCCTCTGTGTAAATCTGTTGGAAAGATCATCCTGACAACATTTAAGATCTCAATGAACAAATTCTCTTAATCCTAATGAACTGTGATTTGGGAATGTTCTTGATGATGTGTTTGGGATGTAAACTAGAAGCATGTAGTAAACTGTTATAGTGTGGATATTTCCTGTGTACTGTGGTACATAGTGTATTATCTGCTTCTCGAGAAAGGTGTACATCCAAGAAATCCATGTCTTGTGTATCATAATTGACTGTAAATTTAACACCCCATTTATTGCTGTTCAAATATTCAACAAATTCTTGGAGATACTCAATTCCTCCTTTCCAAACTAGCCAGCAATCGTCAAGATAGCGTCTCCAGATATCCATATCTGGCAGATATAGGTTGTGCAATTCATTGTATATAATTTGATCTTTCACATATCCCATGAAGAGAGCTGCATAAATGGGTGCGAAAGACGCACCCATCGCAGTACCCTGTATCTGACAGTAACAATTGCCTTTGAAATGGAACACGTTTTTGGTAAGAACGTGTTCCGCCATGCAAATCAATAGGGTGTTGAATCCAGGACTGTAAATATTAATCTTCTGTAACCAATATTCAAGAGCTGTTAACCCTGCCCAATGTGGTATACTGGTATATAATGATGTAACGTCTAAAGTGCACATCATCCAGTGCTCTTCGAGCTGTGATTCAGAAACAATCTGAAGAAACTCCTTGTATCCTGTAATCTGGCCCTAATATAACGTAACAAAGGTTTGAGATATTGAGTGAGAAAGGCAGACAGAGGTTCCGTCAATGAACCAATACCTGACACTATAGGTCTCCCTGGAGGTGTAGAATATGATTTGTGAATTTTGGGGAGTAAATACAGGTATTGCTTAGCTGGATCCTGGACAGTAAGATGAAATTTAGATTTAGTACTGATGATGCCTTCATCAACTGCGAGTTGCAAAAAATCATCAATTTCTTTTTTGAAATTGGGCGTGGGGTCAATGGGCATCTGTAAATAATGCTGAGTGTTGGACACTTGTCTTAATCCTTCAGCCCAGTAATAACTGGAGTTCATCACCACAATGGCCCCACCCTTGTCCACAGGAAGAATGGTAATATCAGTGTTATTTTTCAGGTTTGTAAGAGTCTGTTGTTCATTGATGTTTAGATTGTTTTTGATAATGTATCCAGTACCTAACTGCTGATGCAAATCCTCTATAACTGCATTCTGAAATATGGCTACATGTTTGTCCATTGGAGGACAAAACTTGGATGGTAGAAATTTAAATTCAGTAGATCTTTGAATGGAATCCTGCTCATCAAAAAAAATTTTTAGATTTAACTTTCTGCAGAAATTCATAACATCAAATACAAAAGTACTTTCATCAACCAAAAAGCCAGGAATAAAACCAAGTCCTTTATTTAACAAATGTTCTTCCATTGGTGTTAATGCATAATCAGAAATGTTATGCACATTTAAAGTGTTGGTATTCATTTGACTATTGACAAAAACAGTTCTTCCAATGTTTTTATGCTTGCATCCTCCCCTGTGTCTATGCCTAAAGGGTGACCCATGTTGCGTACTCTTTTGGGAGTGGGTGAATCTGACAGTTGAATGGATTTGGTATCCGTGGTGGACGATTCATCCCCTGAACTCCTGCTGGGTGATGTACCCCTCTTAAGAATGGATCTGGGCCGTTTTTTGTGTGTATATGTGAAATTCTTTGTACCCTCTGCAAATCGTACCCCTTTATGAAGCTCAAAGGGTTTCCCCCTTTGATAATCCTCCATATCTCTTGAAAATTTCTTTAATTTCTTTTCTTTAAGAATCTTTTCAGAGGCCGACAATTCTTTGGATAGTTTATTCAACAATCTAGAAAAGTTGGGTTGACTCTCATATGATTTTAACTCCTCACTCAATTTTTGCACATCACAGATATTGGCTTGAATCGTTCTATCGTAATAAGAAGAAAGGATGTTAACAAACATCATAGCCGAATCTTGTTGTGCAGCATTCCACTCCTTGATAAGTACCTCATCCGGTTTGCCAACCAATGGTTGCACCTTGGTTCTGAGCCCTCTAGGGGCAATATTTTGATGTTTATATGCTTTAAATAATCTGGAATGCCAAATATTAGATATTAATGTTTTGATTTTTTTGGCAAATTCAGTAAATAACATATCACAATCGTCAACTGGATCAGTTATACCATTGGTAGATGACCCCCTGCGGGATTCAATCCCAAAGATATGTATATCATCTTTGTCTGTGCATAGTCCTTGTACCATGTTATTGAGATCCATGACAATAAATTGTGTATGTTAAAGCCAAATGTGATGTGTTCAATATCCAATCCAGAGATATCCACTTGATCTATATGATGTCTATAAAAGTCGAACTATGCTCAAAAAATTGTCGACCTCCAAAAAGATTCTATAAAGAAAAGGTCAATAAACTGATCCAAAATTGAGAGGCTGTTATAAAGCAGAGAGACAAAGAAGACTCACAAAAAAACCCACAAAAATGGTGTGATCCTGTGGCCAAATTGTCTAAGCTCAAATATCCAATACTGAAGTACTTGGAGCCCAATATCATCAGAATCCAAAAACTTAATGTACATGGAGTAATGAACATACCAGTCCTAATAGAAATAATGACTGGAATGAATAAACTCTAAAGAGAGGATTCATAAGACAACAAACAATCTATTCCTGTAATGTATGTTTGACAAATAATGCTATAATAATCAATTCCAGTGTTTAAATGTCATAAACCCATCCACATAGATATGGACTGGCTTAAAAACAACATAGAGATGAAAGAAAATATGATCATATGTCACCATCTACAGTTTTCTACTAATTAGTTTAAAAAAACTGTAGCAATAGTTAAATACTTCAGTAGAAAAAACGGGATTAATAACACTTTTGGATGGAGACAACAGGATACTCCCTGATTAAAAGAGGTCAAAATGGCCTGTTTACAGTAATGATATAACCAAGTATAAATATGAGTCCAATAAATTGTTCAATCAAAGGTATATGACAACTGATGCAGACTCAAAATCCACGAACCATAGGTACACATAATATGGGTAAGCTGACCTTGTTCAATAGGGATGTTAAAAATGAGAAAGGTGGGTAGACATCCCCAACAAAATAAATCGATGAGTCTATCATAAATTCTTGCAGTGCATTGTTAACAAAGTATCTTTCTCATAAAATATGATATCATGGTTCACCCCACATTGTTGTGCACCAACTGGAGAATACAATGTCGAAACTGAGTATAAAAGAAAATGTCACACCTTACATTTTACAAATGCCTTGCTAAATTATTTATAAAAAATGTAATACTAACCATAGCAATGATTGTATGTCTGGGTATTGATAGACAAAAAAAGGATGGAACCCACAATCTGTGAAACAAATTCCACATATACAAGGGGAATTCGTAATAATCTGTTCCTCAATAATATGGCCAATGCTATTTGCCTAGAAAAGTTAACTTTGTCAGCCAGAGTTCCTTTATGTTGGCCTGGACTTCAGAGAAGTATATACCAAACAGGAGAGGACCCAGGACCAAACCCTGTGGGACTCCACTCATGACTAGTCGGCAGTTTGACTTGGAGTCAGCTACTTTCACACTGTGCGTTCTATCTGTAAGCCAGTTTACAACCCATCTTAGTGATATAGGGGTTGATGCCAAGCTTAGTGAGTTTTCTATGATTCCTGAGTGGGGAATGGTATCCAAGGCCTTGGCCAGATCAAGGTAGGCTGTATGAACCACCTTGCCTCCATCCACAGCTTTGGTGACTGACTTAAAGAAGTCAACCAGGTGGAGCAATCATGATCTACCCTTCACAAAACCAAACTGTGTGGGATCCAGAGTTTGGAGATTCCCTATATCCTTGTTTATTAGGTCCATGATGATGTGTTCCATAGCTTTGCATATAAGACTCATCAGGCTAATGGGGCGATAGTTCCCAGGGTCTGTAGTCACTCCTCCTTTGTGGAGAGGGATGACTGTAGCAGTACACCATTCGCTAGGGACAAAGCCTGAGGTGAGGTTGTGATTGAAGAGAGCACACAGGTGAGGTGCCAGTTCACTTTGTAGTTCATGTAGAACACAACCAGAGATATTGTCAGGTCCCATAGAAGCTGTATTCTTGGCCTTAGACAGTGCTGTTTTAACCTTTGCAGCAGTAATACTGGGTGCCTAGCAATCTACTGGCATTGTAATTGGTCCTTTGGGGGGGGGTTGAGGGGTAAAGTTAGCACTGAATCTGTTGGCCAGTATACTGGCAATATCGGTTGGCTCAGTATAGCAGGTACCATTGTGCAGTAGCTCAGAGCAAATATGGATATTGCTGTGGAGATTCTTTCCATAGCTATAGAAGGCCTTGTGGTTATCTTTACTATCTGCTGCAATTCTGTTTTCATAGCTAGCTTTAGAGGATTTGATGAGGGATCTTAACTTTTTGTTAAGGCTGATAAGGGAGTTTTTCCAGTCTTGGGACTTCACCTTATTCTGCATCAGTTTCCTCCTTCTGTTGTAGAGTTTGTTTATGGCAGGGGAACCACCAGATTGGCTTACTTTTTTTGGAGGAGAGCGTCTTGGTTCTATTGGGTATGGTGAGATCCATGCATTTGTGTACGTGTTCGTACAGTGCATCGGTGTATGATTCTTTGGTCACGCAACTATTCTCCATTTGCATGGGTGCCGTGAAGTTAGCCACCTCTGTTTTTAGGAGGCCAAAGTTAGCTTTGGAGAGGTTTTTCATGGTGGGTACCTTTACGGGGGTGGGGGGGGGGTGAGGATTTTCATGGTGATTAGTTTGTGGTCGGATCTAACCAGGGAGGAGCTGACTATTGGTGTACAGCAATGGTCACCCTTGTTAGTAATGACCAAGTCAAGAATGTTGCTACCTCTAGTGGGGGTAAGAACGAGCTGGTCCAGGGCATTGGAATTAAAGAACTCCAGGAAACATTGGGTAAGTGTATTGGTACATGACTAGTTTACTAAGTTAATGGAGGGGTAGATGAAGTGGCCTAGTAAGAGAGTGTTGGGTTGGACCCTAATATCCTCCAGGGTGCTTAGGAACATGGAGTACGAGTCTTGGGACATGGTTGGGGACCTATAGTAGGCTACGATCTGAATCGCTGTCTTACCCAATGTTAGCTGCACCTGAAGTATCTCAGATGCATTATGTTGAGCTACCAGTCTACAGGTGTGGGAATCCTTTATGAATATGGAAACATCACCTCATTTGGAGCTTCGGTCCAAGTTCTGGGGCCAAAAGGTGTGGAATGAGTTATAGCTTAGCAGTACAGAGGTGCTTTCTGCTGCCTTGAACTAGGTCTCTGTTACAGCACAAATGTCAATGCTCTCCATTTTAAGGAGTGCCTTGAGGGAGTGCATTTTGAGATTTAGACTTCTAGCATTGAGCAATCTGACCCTCAGATTGCATTTGTTAGTAGCTTTTATAGTGGTAATTTGGTCTTTGGAACACTGCCTAAAAAAGGCACTGTAGGGGTTACAAGAGCCTTGGCCAGTATCCGGAAGTCCAGGGGTGACAGATGCAGGCTATCTCTGGCAAAGCATCAAGGTCTGTC
This sequence comes from Protopterus annectens, assembly GCF_019279795.1. NCBI lineage: Eukaryota > Metazoa > Chordata > Ceratodontiformes > Protopteridae > Protopterus > Protopterus annectens. The sequence continues at coordinate 1,201,096,979 of NC_056746.1, read as the reverse complement.
AATTATGTCATCCCAGGCAGACAGATACTGGATCCCCTTAGAATGACACCAGTATCTGTCTGCCTGGGATGACAGACAGACAGATACTGGATCCCCTTAGATGACACCAGAAACTTAACCAATTGTTGAAATCAATCATTTTCTGCTTGTACTGTGGTATAATTCTGGGTGATGGTAGGATGCTGCTAAGGGCTAGGGTCATACCCACCTGGGTTACATAATTCGAGAGCTCCTCCATGTCTCTTTTCATGTAGTCCAGCAAGGTACGTCTCAGATCATTCACACCCACATGTACAATGACAGCATCATATTCGTACCTGTTTTTGAGGGACCTGAGTGCGTGCGTTATGTGGTGGATCCTGGCACCTGACAGGCAGTTGTCTGTTACTTTCCCCTTATTCAACCTAGTGAGTGGGACATCAGTGTGCCTTACTATCGAGTCACCTATGACTAGTGTGCTGGGCATGCTGTTTTGCCTTAAGGGCTTTGGTTGAGTGGCACACTGTTTAGGAGAGTTATGTGTCTTGTGATTAGTGTTGTGTTGTGGTGGTTGAGTGTGATTCTGCCTTGGAGGTCTCTGCAATACTACGTCCCCTCATTTGCATCTCTCAACTGCAATATTAATTAAAATAAAGGACTTGAGACAATGTCCATTTCGTTTTTTTTTTTTTATTATTCTTACCTGGAGGAGCTGAAGAAGTCATCAAGCCACCAGAGAGAAATTTTCTCATCCTTCTTGTCTGCTGTACAGCACTGTTCCTGTCCCTCCTGATCCTAGGACTGGGTGTCTGGGTTCTGGAATAGAATTCCTGGAGATGTAGGCACTTGCTCCTTCTTGGCTTGGCTGCCACTTGCACTCAAAATCAGGCAAAAGTTTTAAATTGTTAATTTAACTTTACTTAAGTTATTAAATAGTAAAAGAAATTAAGAAAACATCTGAGCTTTACAGCTCCTCTGCTCTCCACTTGCTACGTGCTACTACAAATGGATTGAATGTTCATTCAATCAGTGTAGTACAAGTCCAATTTCACTTCACTATGAATGTACATAAAGAAAAAAAGAAAAAAAAGTAAACCAACTTAAACACGGTCTGAGCACTATTGGGACAGGCTGGCAGTCTCCCTCATGGAGCTGATGTCACTGCACATGCCCTGCACCTGATGATTTCAGCAAAAGTTTCCAAAAAACAAATAAAAAAAAAAACCTTCAAAAACCACACCATCAACACCCACACATAGCAACACTAAACCCACATATACGGAAGCCCTTAACATTAACCTGCCCAAGCAAAAAGGACCTCCGAAGCTGAAATGCAAACAAACACCAGTCACAACCAAAGTGACACATAGCCCATAACACCAGTGTGCCGCCCAACAACAGCCCCTAAGGCAAGACAATGTACCCAACACTTTAGTCATAGGTGACTCTATAGTCAGGCACACTGATGTCCCACTCACCAGGCTTAACAAGATGAAAATTACAGTCAGCTGCCTGTCGGGTGCCAGGATCCACCATATAATGCATGCACTCAAGTCACTCCACAACAAGTACAAATACGACTCTGTCATTGTCCATGCTGGAGTGAATGACTTGAGACGTACCTCCCTGGACTACATGAAAAGAAACATGGAAGAGCTCTTGGATCATGTGGCCCAGGTAGGTATGACCCTAGCCCTGAGTAGCGTCCTGCCTTCACCCAGAATGATACCACATTATAAGGACAAAATGATTGACTTCAACAATTGGCTAAGCTTCTGGTGTCATTCAAAGGGGATCCAGTATCTGTCTACCTGGGAAGGCATGATCAACAAACCACGATGCTTTGCCAGAGATGGTCTGCACCTGTCACCCCTGGGATTCAGGTTACTGGCTAAAGCTCTTGCCACCCCTATAGTGCCTTTTGTAGGCAAGGTTCAAAGGATAAAACCACCACCGTAACAGATACAAGCATGCAAAATCTGAAGGTAATGCTACTCAATGGTAGAAGTCTAAACCTCAAAATGCACTCTCTCGAGGCACTCCTAAAAATGGAGATCATTGATATCTTTGCAGTAAATGAGACCTGGTTCAAGGCTCCAGAGAGCACCCCTGCAATACCAGGCTACAACTCTTACCACACTTTGCGGCCAGAAAACCAAGACTGAAACACTAAAGATGGAGGAGTGTCCATATTCACCAAGGATAGTCACACCTCCAGGCTAGTTGCCCAACACAATGCATCTGAAATTTTCCAGGTGCAGCTAACACTAGGTAAGACTGCAATCCAAATTGTAGCTTGCTACAGATCCCCCACCATGCCCCAAGATTCTCACTACACCTTTCTAAACATACTGGAAAATATTACGATACAACCTAACACCCTAATACTGGGTGATTTTAACTACCCTGCCATTAACTGGGAAAACTACTCGGGTACCAACTCCTTTTCCCAAAGGTTCTTGGAATTCAAAAATTCCAATGCTCTGGATCAACTAATCCATTGTCCCACCAGGGGCTCCAATATCCTAGACCTGGCCATTACCAACATGGGAGATAGATGCTCCACACCAGTGGTCACCTTCTTATTGGTCAGGTCTGACCATAAGCAAATCACTATTGACATCCACATCCCACCCCCCAGTAAGAAAACCTCCGTAAAAAACTTCTCCAAAGCCAACTTCATGCTACTCAAGTCAGAAGTGACAAACTTCATGACACCCATGCAGATGGGATCTGAAAGTTCGACTGCAGAATCCAACACTAAGGCACTGTATGAGCACATCCACTCATGCATGAATCGGGCCATCCCAAATAGAACCAAGATGCTCTTCTCCAAAAAAAAGAAGCCAATCTGGTGGTCCCCTGCTATAAACAAACTATACAACAGAAGGAAGAAACTGTTGCAGAAAAGAGGAAAATCCCAGGATGCAAAAAACTCCCTCACCAGCCTCAGTAAGAAGCTGAGATCCCTCATAAAATCCTCAAAAGCTAGTTATGAAAATAAAATTGCCAGAGATTCCAAAGACAACCACAAGGCATTCTATAGTTATGTCAAGAATCTAAATAGCAATGCTCAGATCTGCTCTAAGGTACAACAGAATGGCATTAAATATACTGATCCCAAGAATATTGCCAATATCCTAGCAGATTGATTTAGTGCCAACTTCACCCCCCTCTCACCCCCTAAACGGCCCATCTCAATACCAAACGATTGCCAAATTCCAGTAATTATGGCCACACAGGTAGAAACTGCACTTTCCAAAGCTAAGAATACAGCATCCATGGGACCAGATGATATCCCAGGCTGTGTACTACATGAACTACAAAATGAACTGGCACTTCACCTAAGTGTCATGTTTAATCATAGCCTTACCTCTGGCTTCGTGCCCACTGAGTGGCGCACAACTACAGTTATCCCACTCCACAAGGGGGGATCTGCCTTGGATCCCGGGAACTACCATCCTATCAGTCTGACAAGCCTGTAATGCAAGGTCATGGAACGCATGATCATGGAACTTATAAACGGACATTGGCAACCTTCAAACACTGGACCCCACCCAGTTTGAGTTTGTGAAGGGCAGATCTTGTCTCCAGAATCTGATTGACTTCTTCAAATCAGTCTCCAGAGCTGTGGACGAGGGTAAGGTGGTCCACACAGCCTATCTGGACCTCGCCAATGCCTTCAACACTATCCCCCACTCTGGAATCATAGACAAACTTACTAAGCTGGGCATAAATCCCTACGTCACTCGATGGGTTGCCAACTAGCTTACTGACAGAGCCCAGACTGTAAAAGTAGCTGACTCCAAATCCAGCTCCAAACAAGTGACAAGTGGAGTACCTCAAGGTTCCGTCCTGGGACCACTCTTGTTTGGCATCTACTTCTCTGAAGTACAGGCCAACACTAAGGGACTCTGGCTAACAAAGTTCGCAGATGACTGCAAACTGGGAGCCATTATTGAATCCCCAAATGATGTGGATATTCTACAAAAGGGCCTTACAGAAACAGATGCCTGGTGCCAGAGCCATGGGCTCAAGCTTAATGCCAAGAAATGTATAGTTATCCCCTCTGGAAAAAAACATGTACCCATGAATTACCACATAGGTGGCAGGACACTAAACATCAAAAGTGTGATGAGAGATTTAGGGACACAGGTGGACAGTGGTCTCACTTTTGATAACCACATCACCACAACAGTCAGGAAATCCTTCTATGTGGCACACCTCATCACTAAGGGCTTTTCATCCAGAAAAAAGGAGGTCATTGTCCCACTGTACTCATCCCTCATTAGACACATTATAGAGTATAATGCCCCATTTGGTATGTACCTCACAAGACATCTGCAACAGCTGGAAAGGCCACAGAAATACCTCACTAAAAGAATCACAGGCCTAAAGCAGATGCCATATGCTGACCATCTAAAAAAACTCCAGCTCTGTGGCATATCGTCTACTCAGAGGTGATCTCTGGTTAACATACAAGGCCATGTCAAACCCTGAGCTGTTGGACATGCTCCACTTAAATAAATCCCAATCCCTCAGAGCCACATGCTCCAGGGATCTAAACCTTGTCATCACAATGAACAAAACATGCTGGAGGGATAGGTTTCTGACCCAGAGACTCCCCATACTCTGGAAAAGACTGCCCATACATGTCAAGCAGAGTGCCTTATTGGCCCACTTCAAAAAGAACCTTGATGATTGGATGGGAGATAGGAAATTCATCCCGGGGGATCATGTCAGTCGCCCTGCTAGACAGGGGTCCAGAGAAGTAAATATTGTGGGAAGAAATATCCAGAGAATTGTTATGGCTAGGCTTGTATAGGCCCTAGGGCCAAAAGCCTAGTACCAACTTATGAATGGTAATGGTAATGGTAATTAATTAATTAATTAATTAATACTTAATTATTTGCCCCTTAAAACCAGTAAATACCGAGGAATTTGGTACGATTCAGAGGTATGCTTCTGATATAACATTGCACCTACAGACAGTATCTACTCTGAGCTCTACAGGACTCCCATTAATCTAAACAGTACAAAAGATCTCATTCTTTGCCCACAGACTAACTGCATTAACTGTTTCACCAAGCACAGACTTACCATCAACATAAAAAGTAGGATTGCAACTTTCTAATTGATAAACATCCCTCTTGGAATACCCTCTCTTAATAAACGAATTTGTCTTATTTGATTTACAAAGCCTTTTGAAATTATTCTTTTTATTGCAAGAATGACACTACTGATCAAAAGCTAACTATTTTTCTCTCTTGGGTTCATGATAACTGCCACAGGTATGACAGTTGACTATGAAGCTAGGTGGGGGGCACATGTTTTGACTTTGACTCATTTTAATGCGCCACTGAGCATGCTCTGGAATTTGCTGGAAAGAGTCTGGTTTCCCAGGGAGTGTTGAGGACCTGCAGTAGCTGCCATGTGCTTAGGCATGTTTCTTTTAGCCACGTGCTGCATACTATCAACATGAGCTTTGCCACTGTGCATTCCACAGCTATTCTCATTTGTAAGCATACTTGTGTGTTTTTTTGTAAGCTGATATATCTGACAAATCTCAATAGCCTTATTTAACATCATGTCACGGTGAAAAACTGAAGGTCAAGAGTTCAGTCTTCATCCACCAGTAGGGTAACACATTTCAGTCTTATTATTTTTCTAGTACTGTTTCAAGTTGTTTTTGTTTTAAGTGGCCAGTACTGGTGCAAAGATGGATAAAATCCTGATTACAGCTCAAATGTCTTGAGTTCACCTAACAGCTCAGGAGTTTGATGTACTGGCAACTAAAAACAAGCATGCCCATCCATCCTGTGAATGAGCATGCCTATCCATCCAGTGAATGAGCATTCTCATCCTGTGAACGAGCATGCCCATACAGTAAATGAGCATGCCTATCCATCCTGTGAACAAGCATGCCCATCCTGTGAAAGAGCATGCCCATCCTGTGAGAAGGGGACACACTTGAATATAACTTATGGGTGATCCATATCAGAGACTGTGGGCATGCAGAAGGGCATTGTCCTAAAGGAAATCAGTGTGGAGCAAGTCACCATGGAGACAGAATGATACGCCAGTATATTTCCAGTGCAGAAAATTTTCTGGAGGATATAGGAGGAAGCAGGAAGGGACATTAGGGTATAAACATAAAACATATCTTCTCAGCAATTGGATGTTGCATTGAGAGACTCAGTCTTCACAGTGGTTCTAAGCATCGGTCAGAGCATGCCTCAAGGAGATGAGGACTGACTGGTACACCCAGAGAATGACCAGGAAACACCCTAGTGGCCACCTATGGTCAACTTTGAGGAAAAAAACAAATCAAAAATGTTTCAAATGCTGTATTGTATTCGGTAATTGTTCACATTACTGTGGGATAAAATGCTACGGTGATCTTCCTGGACTGCCTAAACATGCCCTTTAGAATTAGATGGGCACATAAGAAAGAATTTATTTATAATTATCCATCTCCTATTCAAATTCACGTATCAGTAGCCCCAAGGGGAAAAAAGGTAAAGAGTACAGTGCAGATCATTTTTTTTCCATAGTAAATCATTGCTGATGCGATGCAAGTGTGTGAAAGCAATGATTCACTTGGTTTGGAAGATGTATCCCTTCTTCAAGTTGCTATGGCTGTAGTGTTGATATATATATATATATATATATATATATATATATATATATATATATATATACATATATATATATATATATATATATATATATATATATATATATATATATATATATATGTTCAGGAAATGCTTAGAGTTAAGTTGTTCGTCATTTCATGTTTTGGGCATTATTTTCTGCATTGCATTTGCTCTGCATAGTAGTTTTCAGTGTTTCATACTAGAAAATATATATTCCTTCCCTACAAAGCAGTCAGCTACTCTTGCTTTGGGTGATGAACATAATTTCAGTCTTGCTTTTAGTTTATGCAAATTCATATGTTGTTTTCTGCTGCTGTCTCCCTCAAATTATTCACTTTATCTCTTCCCTTCAGCCAGGGCCAGACTTTGGTCAACTGTTCTTCTTCTTTTGGCTTTTTCCGGTTAGGTGTTGCCACAGTGGATCACCTGTCTGCTCATGATTGGCAGTGGAGTTTTATGGTGTTGAGTTGCTAGCCCGGCACCCAACCTTCCACGGAAGGAACACACATGCACGCACTTACACCTAGGGCCAAATTTGGCATGTCCAATCCACCTACAGCATGTCTTTGGGATGTGAGAGGAAACTGGAGCACCTGGAGGAAACCCATGCGACCACAGGGAGGAAATGCAGACTCCACACAGAAGGCACCCCAGCCGAGGATTGAACCGAGAACCTCTTGCTGTGAGGTGACAATGCTAACCACTGCACCACCACTGCCCGCAAAAGGACTCCACAGTGCCCCCCCAACACACACACATAAAACATGCACTACCCCCATCCTGATCTACCTCCACCATCCAGATTCATTTTTGTCTTCCTTTTTCTCATACTTTGTCTTACTCCTCAGTTTTTCCTGCATTCATTCAACATATTTTAAAGAAACCATTTCTTTACTACAAAGAACTAAACAAAAAAATACTGGAAAAGCTAGAGTGGTGCCCTAAGCGACTGCCTAGTTGGTCTATGCCTTAGGCCAGCTATGTCTTCAGCTAAATAATTCTGCTTTTTCCTTACAGTTCAACCTTAATCATTAATCCCCCAGTGATTTAAGCAGCCTCAAATTTCATTATTGTTTTGGAACTTTCTGAAACTGACAAACCTTATTTTTATTAACACCCAATTCGGCTCATTTTAAATGTAGACACATCTTCTCATCTTCTTCACAAACATGTCTGACTGATATCCCTCCTCATTTTCTTTTCTTTGTTTGATGTAACAAAGAGTTTCCATCTGTAACAACCATTTCGCTTCCCATTAAACAAGCTTAGTAGCATAAAAAAGTTGACAATAAACATTATGTTATATGTGATGTTTCTTTTTGGGGCTGACTTTAGGACCTCAGCTTTTCTTTATATACACTGAAGGCTTAAAATTATGGTATGAATGTTTTGTATCTAAGTAAATGTATTTTATCAAAGTAAATATTGATGTCAAATATCTGGTCAACAAGCTCAGAACCAGTTTCAACAACTTCTGTATAAAGTGGCAGAGAGAAAGACAGACATAACAATGGAGATGATTCTCATTCAGTGATTTATAAAGATTTGGTTTCTGAGATCTGTATAATCAACAAGATTCAAGGTAAGGAGACAAATCTTTTTAATCACTGCAAAGTATGGATGGATAGAAAATTAACACTTAGCATATTGATTAAAAAGAATCTTCCAAAATGTAGAAATTATACTGAATTTATAAAACAATTAAAAAACATAATAAATACTTTGTTTCTTTTCTTCTTGAAATCCGGGTTTCCTTTTACTTTTCATTGTTTCACTGACAACGAGTAAAACTGAACATTGTATCCACTGTAGAATCCTTAAAAAAAGACTAGAAACGGCAGATGTTATAAGTTAAATAGTATGAAAATTTTCAATTATGAAGAGAGACTGTGAAATCCTAACTTATATTCATTATTGGCGGATATCTTTGTTTATAAAGCCACGCAACCTGTTGCAGTGTTTATACTTAGTTTAAGTACTAAATCGCTCAAGAAGACACTGAGAAAAATACAAGTGAGTAATACATATTCCATAAGGATAAATTAATGGCTAAGTTAACGAATAGTTATTTAATGGAATAAACTCCCTTCTTCAGTGAAAATTTTCCAAATTTAGAACCTTTTGAGACAACATTAACGAGACCCAGTATCTTCAGGAACAAGTCGCAGTTGAAGCATGTTGATCAGTTAACAGTCAATCTGCCAAATGCTAGTAGATCGAAACAATCATACAAAAACAACTTTTATCAAACCTTGGAAGGAAATTATTTTCAGCGAGCAAGCACCTCCCCCATGTGAGAAGGATATCCCCAAACTTATACATACCTACTCTAAGGTCACAAAATAGTGGAGAAAAAGGAAAACTTCACTGCTGCTGAAAGTTGTTTTGGCACTTTTCCTCTGATCTAGCAGCAGTTGAGGAAATGGCTGCCAACAGGTTGACAGGCTCCCTTCCTGATAAACAGGAATAATGTTTATCTATAATAAGGGATCTGTGGCATACAAAATTAGATATTTATATTCCACATTCTGTGTTATATATATATATGCTATGTAAATGCAATATGTCACAAATGAGCACACAGTTCACTGAAAGGAAAGCCATGGTCCATTTAATCTGGTCATTCAGCAGTACAGACACACATTGCCTTTCAGTTTAATTTTACTTTTGTTTGTTCCGTTAAACTCTAATACTGATCAAAACACATTTATGTTTTTCCTGACAGAGAATTAGTTTGGGTCTACAGAGCTACCCTCAGTGCTTCTGCATAACGGTTTTAAAAGCCCACTTCAACTCTATTAATAAAAGAATGCCAACAACTCACAGTCATGCCCAGCTCTATGACAGAGACAGATTGAGCTCTGTCTATGACCTTGATGGACTGTGATGGACTATTGGCTTTGGATGTTGTAGGGGTCCGATTGGGGAGGTTAGACATGAGAGATGGATACTGGCTTACCCATCCTGGATAAATGAGGTAGAATGGTCTACTAAAATGTTAGCACCCCCTGGAGAAGAGTAACATGATATGCAGTGTATGGACTATGGATGTGTCATTAATAGTGCCAAGCCACACTTGTGTGGTAGACTTCATGAGAAATATATAGGAATATTTGCATCAGAAGAGAAGTGCAGTGCAAGTCCATGAGTCTATGAGCACACATTGGGCAATGTGAGAGGAATTATGACAAAAAATATAAGAAAACCTATCATTAAAATGTCAGAGCCATGGAAACTATAGAATCCACAAATCTAGTTAACAGTATTGAGTAACTCTTGTGATATGTATATATATGTCTGTGTGTGTGTGTGTGTGTGTGTGTGTGTGTGTATATATATATATATATATATATATATATATATATATATATATATATATATATATATATATATATATATATATATATACATATATATATGTGCATGTGTGTGTGTGTGTGTGTGTGTGTGTGTGTGTCTCTGTGTGTGTGTGTGTGTGTGTGTGTGTGTGTATTTTATATATGATCTGTTTTTAGTCATATGTCTAGTGAATACAAAATTAGTCAAATTTCCTTCATATAAATCTTTTACCTTTGTAGCCTATGAGTCATGTTTTTGCCATTTTCTGAACAATATTAAGTTTGTCTTTCCTACCTTCCTGATTTACAGCACCCACAAATTATCATAATTGCTCATACAATACTCCATGAGCTTGAGGGGTCCTTACTTCCACTTTGTCTTAATGACCTAATACTTCTCCTTTGCTGATGTATCTGCAGATGCAACTAATGACCGTGGGTAAGCCAGCATTTCACATGCATCTGATGCAACTAATGACCGTGGGTAAGCCAGAATTTCACATGCACACAAGAGTGAGTCAGTGCATTTCTGCAATGTTCTTTCTTTCTAAGAACAACATGGCATGAAAACAATGATTTACTCTTTTGTGCATGTGCAAATACTGGGTTAGCCATGTCTGGATTATTTGTTTGTCATTCAGACTTCACTATCATGGTCAAAGCAAGCCAGCCATGGGTAAACCAGCATTCCTCCCACACAGTTATGTATTACTAGTAAAACAAGTCAGAGTGTCAGTTTGACAAATCCTACCTAGAATTATATGGATTTTGTCTTTTCAAGTAAAAACATCCCTCTTGATCACAATAATGTAAAAATACTAAAACTCCTTTTCTAATACAACTCTTGAAGTTATACTGTAACTTCCAAAGGCTGCACCCTGAGCATTTTATCAAAATCAAGTTATGGCCTCAGTGTTCAGACAAATGTTCTTATCTGTAGAACCATAAGTATTTCTAAACAAGTGTAAATGACAATCTGTCCAGTATCAGCTATTCTTCTGTAGCATTCATTCGATTCTGTGTCGTAAAATGAATTTTATAAATCACAATTAGCACTAAATATTACATTTTGCAATTACTGTAAACTGCTTTCATTACCATAGTAAAAACTCAGTCTTCACATATACCATCATCAGATTTTTCTCTATTCAGCTGTGAGCTTTTATATGAGGCTAGGCAGTTCTGCTTGCATTGCTTCGCTGTTGAGGTATGTCAAAAAATATAAAAATGATGGTAATATAAATATGGTATAAATAATATTTAACATCGCTTAAGCTGCAGTAGGCAGAGATCAAGTAACAATGCAGCTGTGCCACCCACCCTATAAAATTTAAGATGAACCCTTTCAATAGCTTTTATGTAATATGGTTATGCAGTTATTAACATAAATCTCAACAGGCAATATAAAATGGCTTGAGGTATCACTATGTTGACCATAGTGAAATGCCTGGGGGCAACAATGGGGTTGAAAGCCTTTTAAAAGCATAACACCTCTAAGTAATACAATATAAAAAGCTTACTGTGAAAGGCAATGTAAAATTATTTTTGATTGAGGATGTAAACAGAATAATAACCCTATTAAAAGTGATGCCTGAAAGAGAATCAATGCATGCTAAATGACAATTTATGCACGGAAACAATAATGCTTGTTTTTAATCCAGAGTGCGTGATAACACTCAAAATTGATATTAATTTAGACAGGTACAGGATTAGAACTTATGCAAACAAGTTATTCACAGCAGTAGAGAAAAGCATTCTTATGTTGAAAAACCACACTAGTACCACTAGCACTACCACACTGGACATGTCAACATGTCCAGTCCTCCTCCTTTTCTGGAAAGCATTCCTTATTAACAAAATGCAGTCTGCCTGATTAGACCATTTCAAGAATCAAGCTTCTATTAAGGACAGAACCATAGTAAGTAGCAGTAAAAAGGAAAGACATTGTAGCTAACCTCTGTTGCTCATTAACACTGAAGGGGTGTGGAATCTCACATCCTAGCAGCCTATGCACATCTTGCATTCCAGAACATTTTATCAAAATAAACTTAAAAAGCACAAGATATACAAAAGGAAATACTTTGTGAACAATAAAAGCTATTACAACTGTACAAATTGCAATGCTATCAGTAAAAAGTAGTCTTTGCACTAACAGTCACTTTATTCATAGTCTTTCCATAAATAGTATATTATAATGCATACAGACCTAGAATTCTATTTTTTGCTAAACTTTCACAAATTATCATATCTTGGATACTGTATATGTTAGACAAAAAATGTTAGAACAATTTTGTTTACCAAACATCCACTTTCACATGACAACATCAAATTCTGCTATAAGTGCATGCTTATTCAGGTATTTACTGAAATATGAAAACATGTGCTTAATTGTATAATTATCAATATAAATTACACTGAATATCTTTCAAGATATGCAATTTATATGGCAAATATGAACGTTTTCTTCAGCGTTTAAGATTTCACCTTATGTTATGCAATAGTTTGTAAGTCGCTTAGATTTGAAGTGTTAAGTACATATGGAAATACTCTTTATTTTTATAATAAATAACAAATTAAACCAAAATTCAGCACTATAGGTATAAAGAAGAGCCAGACTCCTATAGTGCTGAATTTTGGCTTACCTTGTTTTCTGGAAGTAGTTGACAGTAATAAATAACAAACAATTAGAAATATCTCTGGTGCAGTGTGATATAAAAGATTGCTGCCAATGAATTTTATTATCTCCCACCATGACATATCATACCACACCCCTCAACAGCATGTCAAACTCTCAGTTATGAAAATATGAATATAAATAAGAAAATATGAATAATAAGTGACAAATAGTTATTAATTTCTTTACGCAGGACATCCTAGATTAACAGCCTCGGTATCATTTTGTTAATAACTCCTTCCACTTTCTAGTATTGCGTATTATTAGTTTGTAAGCCACTTAGTAAATGAAGCCAGACCAATACATTTCTGGACATTATAAGGAGTTAGGGTGTGAACTGGAACCTATATAAATAATGCGCTATAAGTTTGAATGAGCTAGATTTCCACCTCTTTGTGCAAAATAAAAGATAAAAGTATGCTGAGTTAGCAGAAAATTTTATAAAACAACTTATATCAGGGTTTATGTTCCTCAGATCCCTCTCACTAGCATAGATGAGAAGAAAAAGGGAAATGATCCCCAGATACAGACAGTGAAGTAAATATGTGTGTTAATAATACCTGCTACAGAATGAATATGATTGATCCAGGTGGCTCTTACTTAACAAACATGCTCCCCTTACGAAAGAGAGAGGCTTTAAAGATGTCTTCTTTATTCATTAATCAGATATGCATAGTTAACAATTCTCAGGGACAACTTGCACTGGCTAGTTAATGACTTGCTCAGAATCACACAGTTTTCAAATTGAGGTAGAAGGAGTCCAGTACTGTAACCTGGGATCCAACAAGCTGTGCATTAGCAACTCAGTGCCTTATTCCTCTGTCCTTCCAGCCAGAAAGAGATATGATCCAAAGATAATCAACATTCTGTAAATGAAGCATTCAATCTGGTAATAGTCTGTAAAACTAAAGACATTACTAACACATTTGGAAGATCAGTATAGTTGATAGCTGCTATTATCATGGCTGATCTATCAAAACACTGTGCTTTGTGTGAAATCTTGTTTTATTTTATTTTATATAGACAGATTGAAAGATAGCTAGATAGATATTGCCATTCTGTATAAGATTTAGAACATATTGTAACAAGTAACATTACATATTTTTATTTAACACTGCTAAGTCTGTAAATTCATACCTGCAAAGGAATATTCAGTATCTTACATATTCAAAATGAAATATGATTAAAAGTGAGTTTCAGGACTGACATTAGATGATATAGTACTTGAAATGGAGGGCAAAATGTAGAGCATTTTGTTCAAAGAGGGTGTAAAACATATCTTCTGGATAATATTGCAATGGATTTTGTTAAACATAAATTAGTTACACACCTATTTTATTTAATATGTTGGATCATACAGTTCCTATTATTAATGATTGTTTTAATGATTTTTGCTTTTTTACAGTATAGATTCTTTTAAATAAAGAGCATTATTGAAATTAATTGGAAGATTTGTCAGTACAGCAGTATGTAGGCAAAAGTTTTGAGAAACACCCCAGAAATGTTAATAAAAGAAACCTGAATCTTAGGAACAGTTTGAAAAATGGTCATGAATTACACAGCAATTTTTTCTGAGAAAGATAAAGGAAGCTAGCATGTGGATTCTGTAGTTTTCATATATTTATTGACACTGTCCCTAGCCTAAGTTTACCATGCCTAAGTAGGACTATGGCAGTGAATTACAACTGGCGTGGTGTATCTAAGCAGGCACATTATGTGTAACACTGGGTCTATATTAGATCACCAAATGCTTAAAAAAGTGAACGGTGATTAATCTACCCTATGTAAGCGAAAGCTTACAATGTCATAGTGTCAGAACAGCGATTTTTCTAAGGGAAAAAAATTGCTGTTCCAACAAAAAAAATAAATAAATAAATAAACAATTTCAAACATTACATTAAGTGGGGGGGGGCTTCGACCCCCACACCACCCCTACTTAAATATATCAACTCTGAGACTGCACTACAGTGGTGAAAACAGCAAAGTACCAAAGTGGCCAAGAAAATTCTTTCCCAGGGAAAGAATTCGCTTAACAGCCGCTTCGATATTTTGCATTTTCAGCCTATTATGTTTGACCAAGATGCATTCAAAAGAATGCATTTTCGGTCTTGTAATATAGACCTGTGACACTGCCTACTGTGAATAGGACACATGTAAGTCCAGGTGTAGATATCACTATGCAATAACAAATTACCCCCCGCCCATGTAATATACAAGAGGCACATTATTTGGCAAGAAATTTAAGATGAGATGATGTGCGTGTGTGTGTGCATGCTGCATCTTGGCGTGTGTGTGCGCATATATATATATATATATATGTGTGTGTGTGCGTGTGTGTGTGTGTGTGCGTGTGTGTGTGTCTGTGTGTGTGTGTGTGTGTGTGTATATATATATATATATATATATATATATATATATATATATATATATACACACATATATACACACACTTATTTTATTATTTGTTTTTAATTACTCTGTGCTTGACAACAAAACTAGATCTGGTTTATTTGGTATGATATTATTAGATTTCGTTGTTCTACGTTCATTCTTTATGGTTTCTACTACATGAATCAGTTTTAAAAACTAAAGCTCTTGTAAAGTAAAAAAAGTTATACCCTAGTAAGGATGTTATGAAAAAAATGATGTTAAACAACTGTTTAGTACGTCAAATTAACAAGCAAAAACATCAATAACCAGTTCAGGAGTCAGAACTATAAGAAGGCATGTATATGGCATTGATTTTTTTTGGGCCAATCAACACTATATGACTGAGAAATACTCTGGATATATCACAGCAAAAAAATGTTCCACTTTTGCCAAAACATTTATACCTATAGTATGCAAAATGTTCCCAGCTTCTTGACCTTTTCAAGTCAATCAAGTTAGAACTGGTCCTACTTTTAGTAATATCCACTTCAGGAATTCATCCCAGAAAAACTCAACTCTGTCCACAGGCTAATGCTATTGTAGAAAAGTTCATGGCTAAATCAAGTCAGCCCGAAGAGAAGACATTAAAGGCATTTCTTCCATGCTGAGAAGATACATAAATGTAATAAATCCCACAGCTGACATTTCCAAGTAAGCCTTATGTTTATTAACAGCTTTAAAAAGCAGATGTGTCCCAGCCCAGACCAAAACTACATGACCAACTGAGAGAGAGGTAAGCATCATTAAAAAGACCAATTATGATGCCAAGAGACTTGCAATCCTGAAGTGGTATTATCAGAGTTTCTGAAACAGGTCTGGCAAAATAAAGATTTATCTTTTTACCATGCAAAGTATTATAAAATTAAAAAGTCAAGGGTCCCATAGACAACACTTTGTTTTCTAGTAAAAACACTTTTTACAGTGACAAGAATCATTTGGATTTGTCACATACCACCAGATATTACCCACTTTTTGAACCAAACTGCATCACCGATGAGTTGCCAACTACCTTCTTTCAAGAAGAGAATAAATGTAGCAATGTAAATGCTGACATCTGTCACATTCAAAAGACTGTTGTCAGCCTATACTGGCCAGTGATGGTTAACATTTCTGCCCATGTTCATCAATTAATGGGCTGAGAAATAAATGCTTCTGCCTTTTTAAAGGAGGTACTGTTTGCCTTCATCAAAATCGAAATGATGCATCTGGCGCAGTGAATATCGTTGCCATCCTGCAAAATATTCTCATGTTTTACACAGCAAGAAGACATCCCTAGCCCTGCCACAGATCCACACTGCCCATCATGACCTGTCTAGTGCTCACAGCATAAAACTCACACCAAAACTGTCAGCACATCCGAAGTTAGTTATAGCCATCCATTTATAAAACCCATAGCTGCCTCTGAAAGTACTTCACAGCTACTGAAATTCATCAAGAATCATGCACAAAATTCTGATTCCAATGCACTGCAGTTTGCAGTAACACTTTTGCACATCCACATAGCCAAGAAATTTGACTGGGTTCAGTAATCATTGCAATCCCTTTAGTCTGTTGTTTAGAAGTTGAAGTGAGTACTTCAGTTTTAAAACAAAAACAGTGAGCAATGATAATACTATCTTAGCCACAGACTGACTTTATATGAATGTGTCTTCTCATGTTTTTTATTCTAGAATTATAACATTCCCACCCTCTCCTTTTTCCTTACCCAGGACATCTGTCCATACAGTCCCCCCACTTCTTACAGCTATCACAGTTCAGTACAGCAACTGTATCTCTGTATCTCAAGGATGCCATGTACTGGATCCATGCCCTTGGGTTACTGGTCTGATTCCGAAAAATTGTCTGCATTATGCTAATTAATTATGAATTCCAAAACGAGAAAAACAAATCAAGCTCTTTTAAACTGTTGTAACATGCTTAAAGAAACAAAGTAATATGCATTTATTCTATGCTCATCACAAGCTATGGATAGTTAGCTCATATCATATACTGATTTTTTTTCACTGTGTATTAAACTTCTGGTCAGGGGAATCATTTCCTGTCTAATATTTTATGAAGATGTAAAATGTTCCAGGCAGCCTTTCCCCACAAATCACATACACTAGATTTTCTACTACTTAACCATAAATGCACTGGTTAAATTGCTGTTCTAGATGCTGCCTTACTGACAGCATCTGAAACATAAACCCAAGTTTTCTGCCTTATCACAAAGCACATTGAAGACAGTTAAGCATATCCATTGCTCCACAAGGACTGTACTATGTACTACTATATCTGCCTCTTAGGGTAAAGGATCGCTCATAGTGCTATCATGCTCTCGTTACATTGTTACATTCACTTGCATTCTGACCAAGGCATGTATGCACATTAACCGCACACACATTCTCATTTGCAGTCTGTTCTGTGGTGTATTTTCTCAGAGATTGCACTACACCTGGTACCTACCCATTCCATCTCAGCCAGCTCAAAAATAACTACAGTTTAGAATAAAGCTACTGGTTAAATCTCGCCCTTAATCAATTACGATAAAAGCTCACTCACACGTGTCATTTACCCATGATTCATTTTTCATCTTCTGTGATATACTGTCCTAAATTCTTGGCCCTGACTACCCTGTGCATGTTTTAGATGTCCTTTACAAAGTTCATAGCACCAACCTTGCTTTTAATGCCTCATCTCACTTCACAGAGCATAACCAGTGTCATATCATTTCCACTCCTTCACCCTCTCACACACATCACTTAAACCGATATTCAGTATATTTTGTGTTATCAGCTTTATCCTTTTCAAGGATTCAGGGAACATGAGCCTAACAAGACAGCCACTGAAAAAAGAATGCCCTAGTCGGCTGACATCATGAAGAAAAGTTTGGAAAAGTTAATCCTTCCCAAGATCTTTACTGGAGTTATGCACGCCTTCTCTGTAGCTATTAATATTGTGTTATTCATTATGTTACACAAAAATTAATCTGTACTGTACCTTGTATGCTGATGCTTAGTTAATGTTTGCCTAACTGATGCTGAACTTTATAAAAAATACTGACTCTTCCAAAGATGGTTGCATTGAAAAATAAACTATAAACTAAAAAGAATATCAATATTTCAAAATGGGTTCTAATTTTTTTGGAAGAGAGCTATGTTATTTGATTTATAAAGAATAATTACTTAAAGGCTTAAATACTTCCTTATTAACAGCAATTGCTTCATGTTTGAATCTAATCATTTACAATTCAAACATTATACTCTGCAAATCTTGAACTATAGAATCCAAATCTTGAATTTCTACAATTAACGAAGAATGTATTTTTTATAAGTATACAAAACTTGTGTTGAGTTCAGATCTTTTATTTTTTTTTGTCATTACTATTTTTTGTATAAGTAAACAGAATGGAAATAAATTACTTATTCTGTACAAATAAGTATCTAGGTGTTAGAAATTGGTTAGGTAGACATGTAACAATCTTTGTATGTTGTTATGTGTTATGAATTTGATATGAACACTAGATACAACCAGGCATGGATGCGTGCTAGCTACCAAAAAATGCGTTATGGATTAAGGTTTTGAAACAGTGTTATGAGATAGCTTTTTAACCACAATCTATCCCTTCCTAGAAATTGTAATATACAGGACAGCTTTGTGTGTTTATTTCATTAATGCTTCAAAGAATGGCTGTAAAACAACAAGTACTGAACACATCCTGAAAGATTTCCTCCTTCTGACTGTTGTGAGACACATAGAAAAGCTGAATGTAATAAATACATATACGTACATTGAAGGAATATCAATAACCATGTTATAGCAGTTTGAGTGATCTAACATAACATCTGTATCAAGAAAGAAACTTGCAAATGCAAGAATAATGCCAAACTTTGACTAAATTGCCTCACTTATGAACCAGATAAGGTCTATATGATCTGAAATGTATCTGAGCTGATATATGCAATTTTGTTCTGTTTTCAATAGTTGTGAACAGACAGTTCAGAAATTGGATTATTTGTTCTCTCTGGCAAATCTCACAAAGAACAAGATGAAAATCTGATGAATACATTTATACATGGTTTCAGTGCTTTCAGTGCTATGACTGGAATGTATATCATCTGGTATCATTTTATGTTTTTGGAGCTGACTGAAAAAAGGTTGCAAGTGGAACATGCCTAAAGTTTCAGGCAGAAAATAATGAATGATAATGAACAGAATCAAGTGTTTAAAAGATCTTAATTCTTCAGTATGTGCAAATTATACTAATGAACATACTGACAGGAGGCATATTTTTCTCTTTCACAGTCCTGTTGCACCTGTGACTAGGCTTGTAAAGGTCCCAGGGTCATTAGCCTAGTACACACCTATGAACCTATGAAATAAACATTTAACATCAGGTTCGGAACATTAAAGCCATACTAGCTTTCTGGATACTCAGGCACATTTTTAGCAAAATAAGACACAAAGATTGCTTGTCATAGAGCAGGCAGAAAAGTATGGAAGGGTACACGTTCCTGTATAATTTGTGGAAGGCAGTGGCTGTTGCTGTAAATCGCATTAAAGCATTACCATGTATATTACAAGGCTAAGTTGAATAACTTAGTTTTTTGATTCATGTTATGGTCCTAGTCACTGAAAATTTAACAGGGGTAATGCACCTTTGAAATAATTTACCACTTCTGATAATATGTGTGTTTCATGCAGCCGAGATATACAAACCCAAGAAATAATAATACCCATTTGTTAACCAGGTTGGCCCACTGGACACACAGCTCCTTTTCAGGTCTTGACCCTGTCTGGTTAATTGATTTGCTCAAGGTCACACAGTATGCAAATGAGGGCACTTTGCACACCTTCAAGTATACTGTGAAGCATACAGTTTAGCTGAGATGTGAAGCTGTTGCAAAGCAATCAATCAGTTTACTGGTCTCAGTAAGAGGAAGCTATGAGAATGTTACTGCTACTTTTGTACTTTATCCAGTAACATTTCCAAGCTGCAGGAAACAGACCTGTAAAATCATATGTGCACACAGTTAAAGAATTTAAAGAACCTGTGGAAATAAAAAGAAAAGTTTTAAAAGTGTTAAAAAAGAAAGTGGAAACTCTGGCAAAACCCAAACTGGACACAGGAAGAAGATGTCAATCCCATAGAGAAGACACCTTCACTAATCAATGAATTAAAAGAACACAGTTCTGTGAGGCAAAAACACCATCCATTGCACTACTGTGTCAAATGTGTAACTGCAGTAAAAGTCACATGGCAATTGTTGAAGCGTACCATACATCTTGACAGAAACAGATACTGATATTTTCACAGGGACAAGAAGGAATTCCTATACCAAATATCACAGAACGTTAAAAAATATATATAGAATGATGACAACAAAATGGGAATGAGTAACTGTCTTTTAACAAGGTAAGAACAGCAAGCTTGTCCCCGTGTGCTAAAGGAGCACATCTTAAATGAATTTCTTTTCATCATGCAATCTTTTATTGTTATAATCTTGGCACTGTAACTTTAGAAAGAATTAGCTGTACTATTATTTGTGTGAAGTGGGGAATTTCCTCCACTTTGCCAACATACAAGTGGAGTTAGTGGGTATCAATCTAGCCCATGTCTGCAGGCTGAACCCATAAGGGCTCAACATTTCCTTAATTAGAGTGCACTGTCGAATAAGTGTTCCAACTGGGATAAGTATTAATCGACTGCTTGTGTAGTACACAAAGCCACACAAATTGCTTACATACCAAGCATAGCTGTCCTGATTCATAGTCCTAGTTACTGCTAAATACTGTAGCCTTAATATACTGAACACTGAAAGGTTTGGAACCACATATAAATGATAGTAAAGGGGTGAAGCCTATGCAAATGAGGCACATTAGGAGTCTCAATGCACTGTTCTGGAAGGAAAATCATCTGGTATGGTGAGTCATAGATGTCCAAATTATACACAGTAGTCAAAAATGCTTCAGTATATGCAGAAGTTTAGCTAAGTACTCCTGTGCATTTCATTTGGAGAAAAGCTGCACAGGATGAAGTAGGAAAGCATTGGTCTGCACAGGTTGATGATCCAAGTAAGTATTTTAGCAAAGTGTGAGTGTCGGAAATATGATAAAGTGCATATCTGCGTTTGTGTGTGTGTGCAGGCTTTGTGAGTGGGTTCTGTGAGTTTATGTGCATGAATGCTTATTGTGAGTGCATGTATCTATATGTCTGTGCATATTGAATGACAGCTGCCTGATATGATCTGTGGCTGCTAGTATGCGTAGGTAGATTATGGATGCAATATGATCAGCCAGTGGATGTGAGTACATCTGTGAATCTTTGTGTGTGTGTGTGTGTGTGTGTGTGTGTGTGTGTGTGTGTGTGTGTGTGTGTGTGTGTGTGTGTGTGTGTGTATTTTGAGTGTGCATCTGTGCAGGGTATATGACCATGCTTGCAAGTGTGGGGAGGGGGAGGTGTCCCTATGTGTGTGTGTGTGTGTGTGTGTGTGTGTGTGTGTGTGTGTGTGTGTGTGTGTGTGTGTGTGTGTGTGTGTATGTATCTGTGCAGGGTGTATGACCATGCTTGCACATGTGGGAATGGGGAGGTGCCCCTATGTGTGCTATGCATCTGTGTTACATGCCATTGAGAAGATGGTAGAGCACCCAAATGAGCCACTGTTCATGCTGTCCAATTAAGTGACCCATGGTTACATAAATGTGTTTTTAAGTAGATGTAGCATTATGTGGAATGTACATGACTGTGAATAGTTTTATAGCAGGGCAGCTTACCTCAACTTATCTGTGCGGCATGAATTGTGCTCCTGTGTCTTTAACTCACCGGTCTGAATCTACAAATTTGTGGATCATTATTGTAATCCATGATATCATGCCTCTAGCTGGCACAAGAGCACCACTTTGTCAAAGACATTATTATGACAGAGATAGACTTGTTGTGCTTGGCTGCTTCTTTACATCCACGACATCATCAACAGCCTGAAGGTAAATGCAAGAAACTTGTTTTAAGATATGAAAAATTCAGGTCTCTTTTTTATTTATTTATTTTTTTATTGCAATTTGTGTGATTGAGTGAAAAGAGATTTCTTTGTACTGAAATACTTTCTCATTATGGACCCTTGTTTCTTTCCACACTGTTCTTTCATAATTGGAAGTTGTCAACAATCACAGGCTAAAAGGTGCAAAGTGTATTGGTTTAAATGAAAGCACTTACATCAGACATGACCTTTTACATTTCATTATCTCCTAGCAGACTATGGAGAAAATCTTCAAAGGGACCCTTTCACCTCAAAAGATTTATTTTCTATCCATCCATGTGCTTCTTCTTAATTGCATTTTCACATTCTTACTTTTCTCAGTCTGTATTTAACTTGTGGTTAACTAGTGAACAGGTAAGGAGAACATGGCTTTGACTTATTTCACAACATATAGCATATCTTCCCAAAATGTTGGGTCCATGGATCTGAGTAGTACACCCAGAGGAATGAACAAATCAGAATATTTATCTGGTAGTGTGCAAGCACTCTTGTACAAGTTCAAGTCACCTCCTTCTTTGAGATATAATTATTTATTTATGTTCAACATTTTATGTGACTGTTATCAAGTGTCCTGAATGGGAAAAACAAGATCTACTGATACAGAATGCAAACAGACTTATCAATCATTACATTTAAAAAATGTAGATACCATCCTAGTAAAAACTATCCATTCAAATGAAATAGAGGCAAATCACAGAAATCAGGAGCAACTTGACACTTCATGTTCATCATACTGATCATAGCTGCGGTAGCCTTAGCTATACAGGTTAAATTCTGTGAATGATATAACAGCCATGTAGCTCTCAAAGCTTCAGGGCACCTTCCATGCACTCAAACAGTCAGGCAGCTCAGGCTAAGCTGACTAAAAGAAAGGTTTGGGTGCAAAGCCCTTCAGAGCTTTACTGCTGCTGATGAGAATGCTCTTCTGAGGCTTTCAAGGACTGACGGTCAGTTTGTGTTGTTACTTTGCTAGCCAGGTAAGTTCTCTGTGGGGAAAAAAAAAACTTCCATTTTTTTTTTTTTATTTGTGTTACTGTTTTATGAATTTCCTCTTTGAGAAACTTACTTTAAAGATAGCAGTGTTGTGTTTTAATGGACTGTTAACAGACTGTAATGTACTGTTAAACAGAGAGCACATTTCCTGTCAGTTTAAAAGTGGTATAACATAACTGAAAATATTTTTTATGTGGAGAAATTGCATTTACTTTACTTTTGTGTGGCTGGCATAGTGTTTTAAAGTGCTTTTTACTGTGTTTTTCTGTCAAAAAAAGTAACTTTTGTGAACTGGTATTGCTTACTGGCATTTGCTGCTTGTCTTCCTGGGAAAGGGGTACTATCTTTGGCTTGACCATGGAGCAGATTACCAATTCCATGGTCAGGCCTTTTTCCAGCTACAAAATGAAAAAAAAAAAAATAAGCAAATTGCCTTACCACCACAGCAGACTAACAATTTACTACACCTGCAGGTTTGTCACTCTGCCATGGCCATTTGTTGTACCTCTGACTATTCAACTTTTGCACAGGATCCCTCTGGTGCAAGACCTACAGCCACTATGGAATGGGGGTTAACTACATTCTCTGTGACTGTTGGGATCCCCTCAGTGGGCAAGGGAATGACACTATTGTTTTTTTGTCTGAGAGAGGGAAGAGGAAAGGTTTTCCTGTTATGTCAGAATGTTGTACTCATTTCTGGGGAAGCTCCTGCTGCCATAAGCAACATGGTTAGCCCCCATTTTTCCTGTCAAAAAGAAACAGAAAACCAAGCATGTAGCTACTTCTCCTCAATGTTCTGGGTTCTGGCTCAGGGTTTAATTCAGGCTTTTGATCCTGCTTGTAAAGTAGTTTCTAGCAAAAGAAAGAAGTATATGTCCTTTCCTGAAGAGATTTAAGATTCTGATTCTGGACAGGAAGATGCAGGGACAAGTACAGTTTTTTTTTCCAAAGATTTCTGATTCAGACTCAAATGAGAGCTCAGTTTCTAATTCTTCCACTGGGGTTTTATACTTCTCTGAAACTATTGCTAAAATGTACTACTGTTTTTGGTGTGAAAACACTAAGGATTCTCATTCACTCAGAAAATACTATGAGTTGTTACAAAAGGATTTTCCAAATCCTGTACCCATTCCTCCTACTTTGTCTGGTAGTCAGCCAGCTGTCCCTGAAAAGCCAGATAGGGAGTATAAAGTTCCTTAGTCCTTTACATTTTTATACACTATTCCCAAACCTGGCCCATCAACTTTAACTCTAGGTTATCTCACTGCTGCTGAGCTCTTAGTGAATTCCAATCTTACTTTTTCTGATAAGGATAGGAAAATTATTTCTAGTTATTAGAAAAAAGGGCATGCATCTGCAATTTTGATTTCAGAATTTTGAATTTCCAGGCTCCTGTGTTAAAGTTTGTTCTGACTAATTGTGAAAGCATGAGGAATGTTTTATTTACAGTTTCTTCTTGTGTGGAAAAATCTGCTTTAAATTACTTAGTTTCTTCCATTGCACAGGTCACTGCATATTGATTACAGTGTGTATATGACTCTCTTGATATTTCTTCCAGGGTTATGATCATTGGTACTGTTTTTTTTTTTGGAAGTTTGCATGACTGCCTTCCCAGAACCTCCCAGATTACATTAAAAATTAGATTTAAAATTTACCCTAGGGTAGAGATTTACTGTTTTGCCCCAATGCTGCAGAGGTGATCAAAAATGTGATGAATGGGGCAAGCTAATCCAAAGAATCTCTTAAGATTTTTCAGCCCTCCTCTTCCAAATTTTGCAAAGGATTTTCTATCTCCTCACCAAGTTTTGTCAAAAAGCAGAATAAGTAGTCTCAACAATATATGTTGTTAATTATTCTCTGTTTTTTTGCAACATCTGTATGAGTTACTATCCTATGTCATGTCTTATTCCTTTATCAAGGTTAATTTATCAGCCATTTCAGCATGTCTGCCCATGGATCCTCCTCTTTGAATGCGTCTCATGTCAAAATGTTTTCAAATGGATTTTGCATAAGAGGTCTCCAAGAAAAATGGTGGCCCCTATTTGGGTTCATAATTTTGTGTTAGAGAAGCTAACACTTGCTCCATTTGAACCAGCTAACCTGGCTGACTTGATATTCAGAACATAAAAAAAAAAAATTATTGATTGTTCTGACCTCTGCAAGGGTATCTGGGTTGCAAACTCTAATGATAAGTCAACCCTATCTCATTTTGGTAAGTTTACTTATACAACTGTACTTTCTGCTGAGTTTAATTATTAGCAGATGGCAGTCATATTGCTGTTTAAGATGGCCTTGTTTTACAATGGTGCAGCCCAAGAGGATCTTGTACTTTGATGATGGGTATAAGAGTAACACTCTTAATGCAGCTGGCTGAGAGAGGTGTAGTCTCCCCACAGGGTTTTTTCTAGTGATCATATATTGGCGTTTAAGTATCATTTTTTTTTTCCTAAACAAAAGCAATAAATACTGTTTGCTGACTGATTTGAATTGAAGGACAATTAATTCAAACAATGTCATTCAGAAACCTACTCTGCTTTGCCAGTATACACAATAGGCTGGATACTGTAAAGTTCACAGAGGTTATTTGCAGACAGCACAGCACACTGAAGGAAGACTTCAGTGATCCCACTGCTTATGTGATTTCAGAAGACACACTGAAAGCAATCCGAGTAATTAGGTATTCAGCATAAGATAGTTACGGATTTTGCACACACCCATCTGATTCCAAAACATATCAATTGCACACAGTGCAACTTAAATGCAACAAACTGGCACAATGACTCTATTTCCAAAATCAGCACTGTATGCTTTATGGACCTCAATGAATAAAAGCTAATAATACTGCGGTGGTGGTGCTGCGGTAGTGTTGTCGCCTCACAGTTAGATGTTGCCCGTTTGATTCTCAGTTAGAGCGTCTATTGTGTGGTGACATGCGTGAACGGGCGTTCCTTCATTGAAGGTTGTGCATTAGGCCCGGCAAGCCAGCACATAAAACTCTACTGCCAATCATTAGCGGACCGGAGTTCCGCTGTGGCGACCCCTAACCGGGAAAAGCCAAAAAGACACAAACAAACTATGGATTCTGCTGAATTCCATAGCAGTAAAAAAACAAAACAGAAAAAAAATGTGATCTGCAGTTAATGAACTGCAACAGGCTGCAGTTATGCAAGCCATAAATTAGGCTGTGGCTGTGCACCCTAGAAGGCAGCCAGCTAGAGTAAGTTAAAGGCAGCAACTAAACCAGTCATCACACAGGTAAATAATCAACAGGTACCTGCTAGACAAACAAGTTGTTCAGACTGTCTGCAACATGTGAGCCCCACACATGTCTGTGCAGACCCTACGAGGATACTCCATCTCCCTTGAAACCACAGTGTGTCTCAGCCTTGCATCCAGGGTATTCTGGGGACACATGGATGATGCTATGGGAATCTCACAGATAGCTGTCAGCCATATCCTGTCAAAATTCCAGTAAGTAATGAACAGCAATGTTGATGAATACACACGCACATTTCATCTACCCCCATGGAGTGAAAAAGTATAATGCACAAGTTTTACAGTATTGCAAACTTCCCCATGTACTCAGTGCAATAGATTGTTCACACATACCTATCAAGACACCAGTACATCCTGAAGCAGACCAATATATTAACAGAAAGGGTGGACCATCCATCAACTGCCAGGCTGTCTATGTAGCAGATGGCTGCATAACAGATATCATGGCAACACACCCTGGAAGTGCCCATGATGCTGCCATATGGAGGGAAAAGTGGACTCAGGGCTACATTCCAGCAAGGTAAAATACCTGAAGGACTACTACTAAGTAGATACAGGACCATTTCTAGGATGTAAGCTAAGGATAGCCCTGACAATAATATCCATGCTGACCAAATGTGCTTTTATTCCCCACAACAGGTGACAGTGGTTATCCACTTGAGCCATGGCTAATGACACTGTACTGCAAACCATCCAATCAAGCACAGGAGGCCTACAATAGTGCACATGCAACAACCAGAAACACCATACAGCATGCGTTCTGTGTACTGAAAGCTAGGTTTAGATGTCTGGACACATCCAGGAGTGCACTGTAATACACACCTGAGAAGGCAGCATGGATGACAGCAGTGTGTGCCATGCTGCCCAACATGCTAACTAGAGCACATGGTGGTCTTCCAGCTGATGGTGTGGGTGAGTTATGCCAAGAACCCCAGATGTCTAAAGAGGACATCCAACAGTTAACATTGAAGGAGCAACATGATGTAAGGGGCAGAAGACACGGGTGTAGACAACATAGGGTGTGACCACAAATGCAGACCCAGACAACATGGTAGCATCTGACCCACAACTTTGAGTCATGACAAGCCATGCATACATGAGTACACAGATTAAACACTGATGTTCTGGCATTGCCCTACTAAAGCAGCACAGATTGCAACTAATGGCAAGTATCCACCAGATGAACAGACCCAGCATCAGACATAACACCATAATCATAATACATAACATTATGAACATATACAAATGTGTCACAGCAGGGATCATTATCTCAGAGCACAACTGACACAGGTATCCATACACACTTAGATTGTTATATCAGTGTAAGGAAAAAAAATAAGTGACAAACAACACCGCAACACATTCTTATCTCTACAATATAGTAACATGAAAAAGAAGAAATAACACAGGACATAATGCAGAACTTTTAATAGCAGCAGAAAAATATATCACAGTAAACTAGTAATGCAATAAAAGGAGTCTGCTACATTTATGAAACTGTTGGACTCACTCTAATGCAGCCTGGGGTGATCGTGCTGATGTTTTACACCATGGTCTGCTTTGTTCCTACCATGTACAGAAAACTTGACACAGACTGCTCCAACTAGGACACTGATGGGGTGGCAACACCATGTTGAGGTAAAGAAGCATGAGTATATGTTGAAGGTCTTTTTGTGACTGGTGGGAGCACAGCAGATGGGCCAGTAGTGGAAATGTGTGGGCATGTTAGACCATAGACAACGTTGCTTGCTGGGTCACCTGCCTCTCCCATGTTGTAATTGGCTAAGCACAGTCAGGACATGCAGAACCCTGCTTGTACTATGGAACTGTTGCAGTACTGTAGAGGCCAGGGTTTCTACTGACCATGCCACAGCCAATGCCGCCTTTACCTCACCATGTCTGTGCTCCTGTTCTTCATGCATCACTCAGCTGGTGTGCAATATGATTCGTGGCATGGGTAAGTATATGGATGTCTGATCCATGATGTTGCTGGGAACGTTCATTTGCCTGCTGCAGTAGTCAGACACCCTCTGACACCAGGCCAGGCACACCATCTGCATGCTTATGCCTACTGCAACACTCAGTTTCAAGTTGTTATGGGGAAAAGGCAACATTAGCAAAACTCTTAACTTGGGTCTGTGGTTCAATGGCCTCATTCTGTTCACCATCCAATGCTCCATCACTCTCAGAATGGCCAGACAAGCTTCCCTCCACATCTGAGGCTACAGCTGCAACAAAATTACTGTCAACATCTTGAATGAACACTATCAACACATCACTGCCCTATGGATCAGGGACCATGCTACCATGCTGAGACACATCAGATCCCACATCATGATCAGTGGATGGGCTAATGGAAGATACAGATAGTTGATGTGCTAAATGAAGCGACAGATGACACAGGTCAGGAGAATGTGCTTACATCACATGCTTGATAACATTAAATACATTTCACAGCACTTTCAGTCTGACTGCAATGTTACAAATAATAATGACTTTACATGAGGTCTTCTGTATGTATGCACGTTTCATCGAATCTTCATAACACGGAGTACACAATTATGTTGCATAGTCAACATACATGACATATGTAACAAATACAAACAAAACACATACCTGACAACTCCAATGTGAAGATGGTGCTGTTGAAGAGGGATGAACTTCAACTACTGTAGGGAAGAAATCAGCATTATTGAACACATCTTTGCCACCATTAACCATTTGAACACAGTTGAAACATACAGAAGGTTTGATGTAGACAGGGTCTGTATTACAACGTCAAACTTACAGGAGTCCGAAAATTGTAATATAGAACCCATATGCTCGAAATGTGAAAATAGCGAAGCCACGGAACACCGATTTTTTTCCCAGGGGAAAAAATTGGTGGGCAGTTTTGTGGCTTTGCTATTTCCTCCACTGTGGTGCGATCTCGGAGTTGGTATATTTAAGTAGGGGGGGTGGGAGGCACAGCCCCCCATGTTGGGGGGTGTGGGGGGAGTTAATTTAAGTTTAAAGTGTATATGTTTTTTTTTTTCTACCGGAACAGCAATTTTTTTCCCTGGGGAAAAAATTGCTGTTCTGTGTTCTCGTACTTTTTGGGTTTTGAACTTCTTGGTTCAATATTACATCAGTCAAACTCCTATGAGTACGACGATGTAATATAGACCCATGTATGTAGACATACTACTTGTTTGTGCAGTTGATGATTTTGATGCAGACTGGCTTAGGAATGGGAAGAAGGACACAGTACTAATGGAGGACAACAAAAGGAGTAGCAGAAATGACATGTATGAAAGATAGTTAATAGTAAACCACTGACAG
This sequence comes from Protopterus annectens, assembly GCF_019279795.1. Taxonomy (NCBI): domain Eukaryota; kingdom Metazoa; phylum Chordata; order Ceratodontiformes; family Protopteridae; genus Protopterus; species Protopterus annectens. The sequence goes on along the minus strand of NC_056746.1, from coordinate 1,201,067,293 downwards.
ACTCCCACTTTTGAGAGGTCGTGGGTTATACTGCTGGTCCTGCAGTGGGAAAGTAAAGAGAAAGACAACACAGTCATGTATTTAGCTAAAACAATACTGACAGCATCACATATACAACACAGTAATGGTGGCTGTAGATACTCATGTGACAGACATTGTGTCTGTAGGCCAGATGGCCCTGTGTTGAAAAATATTGAAATTAATGTCATGTAGCATATGTGCTACACACTGATGCAAGCTATGAACTTGTTGCAGTAACATACCTTGTCTGTCTGAACTTGAACCAGCACAGCTTGGATCCACACTGGATGTACCTCTAGTGTACAATGATAAGGAAATAACAATATGACAGTAAACAGCAGTGCTATGATAGTTAAGAGGAGGCCTTATTCGGGTATCTAGGGCATTTAGAGACAACTACCTCTGAGACTGTTTGGGGTTATCAAAAAGTAGTAGAGAGTCATCAGATTCTATAGGAATGAGAAGCGTACTAATTCATTCTCTGAGGGAGTAGCTGAAGCATGGAATAAATTACCAAATTACATTAAAGTAAGCAAAAAAGAAAGAAGAATGGCAGGACACTGCTGGATTAACTCCTTCTTTTATTAAAACAACCAAAACATCCAAGGATAAGCGCTTTCGGGTGTGATACCCTTCATCAGATAAAGAGAACAAACATTAACACTGTTTTAAATTAAAAGCCAACCAATCAGCAATCAGTAAATTACCCGCCTTTTTAGTAGGGCGGGTTTCAAAGGAACCATGTCATTCAACCCTGGGCTCCTATGAGCCCTCAGCTCCAAGATCCATTCAGATTCAAGGGATTCTGTCATCAACCTTATGTCTCCTCCCCTATTATTTAACCTTACGTTAACCACAGCCCTGAAGCTGAAAGTATGTGTTGAGTGCTGTTCAATGTGCCTATAAAGAGCATTATGCTCATTTTTATTTCTAATATTGGAAAGATGCTGTAAAATTCTGATCTTAAACATATTATTGGTCTTCCCAACATAATATGCTGCACATTGTTCACATGTAGCCAAATAAACTATGTTACTTGTCCTGCAGGTAGCCCTTGCCTTAAGATGGTATAACCTTCCAGTAACAGGATGTTTAAAAGTTGCATTCTTATTGATAGATGGACAGGCTTTACATAAGCCACAGGGAACACTGCCTGGGCTCTCCTTAAATAAATTGGATGTAGTAAAAGCCTTTTCATTACAAAGGATGTCCTTCAAATTCTTATTTCTCTTGTATCCAAAGCTGGGTCTGGTTCCTAATAGATCCTTTAACTTATTGTCACTTCTTAAGATGTTCCAGTTTTAAAAATTATATTTTTATATCTTTGGTATTGCTACTATAGTTGACAAACAACTTAGGTTCCCTTTTTGTGGAGCTTTGGCCTTGGATTCAACGAGCTCTTGTCTGATCCATGGTTTGTATTTACTATCCCTTTTCTGCCTGCTATCATTAATGACTTCACTAATCATCCCTCTTTGTATCCTCTGTCCAAAAACATTGCTTCAAGGACTCTATCTCTTTCTCATACTCTGTATCATTCATTGATATCCTAGATATTCTACCTGCCTGGCCCTGAACTATGTTGGGGAACATATGACGGGATGCATGCTATCAAAGCATAGCAAACTGTTTTTCCAGCAATCCTTTCTAAATAACTTCGATGAAAACCATTGCTAGTTTGTGTAATACTGACATCCAAAAAATCTATGCTGGTATCAGAGAAATTCAACTTAAATCTAAGGAAGGATGTGGTGGAATGTAGATAGCTGACAAAATCTATTAACATGTCTGCCTCACCCCTCCAAAAGAAAAAAACATTGTCTACAAAACGTGTATACATATACACATGTTGTTTCCATAATGGATGTTCTAAAATTACATCTTTCTCCCAAAACCAAAGGACCAGGTTGGCGTATGTATTAGCTCAGGGGGTGCCCATAGCTACCCCCTGTGCTTGTCTATATATTTGTTTGTTCCCTATAAAGACATTATTCTCCAAGACCAAGGCCAACATCATCTTAACTAAGGATATATTGTTGTCCTCCTCACCCAAGTCACTCAGAACCCCACCTATGGCTTGGATACTAAAGTCATTACTGATCACAGTAAAAAGATTATGGACATCCAACGTCACCATTAAAAGTTTTCCCTGTGGCTTATTATGATTGAACCTGCCTACCCTTCTAAGGAAATCACCAGTGTCTTTCAACACAGAGGTTGCTTTATCTAGAAGTGGTCGAAGTGTATATTCTACCCAGATGGAAATATGCTCCGTGACCCAGCCTCTACCCGAGACAATGGGTCTGAACGGGGGGTCTTCTACTGATTTATGAATTTTTGGCAGAGCTTTAAAAATAGGTAAAACTGCTTTTTCTATCCAAAGAAATTGTAGCATCTCATCACTTATTAGCATATCAAAATTTAACCTCTTCAAGCTGTTGTGTACTTCATCCACTAGCATCTTGACACCTATGGGGTTGAGTGGAACATAGACTTTCTTATCTAATAACAACCCCTGAATTTTCTGTTGGTAAAAGGTGGTGTCCATCACCACTACGGCACCCCCTTTATCAGCCATTTTTATAACCAAATTGTTGTTAGAGCCCAAATCATGTAAGGCTTGTTGCTGAGGTCGCGTTAAGTTATGGTATTTTGTAGTCCTCCCCATTGAAAATATTCTTGTAAATCATTCTCACAGCTATTGATGAACAAATTTAAAGCTGGAGAGAAGGGTGGCACATAACTACTAGGTAGTTTTAAAGTAGTCCCTAGCTCATTATTATTACCAAAAATACATTTTAAAGCTAATGTTCTACAAAACAACATAATATCTAACATTACATCACTAAAACCACTTGCCCTGCCGGGCACAAAGGTAAGACCTTTGTTTAACACATACAACTCATCTTGTGTTAAAGAATGTGATGAAAGATTAAAAACAATACCACTGTTGTGATTAAAAGTCATTCGTAAGTCCTCCTCCTCTTGCCTGGATATCTGCCCTCGCTCGAGGAGCGTCTCCATGCTCCTCGCTTCTTGACAGGAGCAGGTAGCTGGTCCAAAAAACGTTGCTGTCCCTGCGAGGTCTTAGGGCACGCTCCCATGGCTAGCCCCTCTGTAGATGCTACTGCAGCATAAGTGAAAGATTCAGTCCCATCCGTACGACTAGGGTTAAGCGTGGAAATCGAACCTGCTGTTAGATCCTCAGACTCTATCAGCTGCTCCTTGTCTGCTGTTCTTGTTAGAGACCCTCCTGGGCCTCCTGTAGGTGATGGTGTATTAATTCCTATATTCTCTCCTGTGACGACTGTCGAGCTATGAACGCTGTTGAGTGTAGGTGTAGCCAAACGCCTCTGGGAATCAATCACTTCCGGTTGGCGTTTAGGTTGATTCCTATTGATGGCATTGCTCACTGTGTTACACTGTGTAGCACTCCTGGGCCACACAAAGATGTTCCCTGAAACAAAATCATCGTAGTCACGTTTTAATTTCTGTAACTTCTGTACACGTAGCTTCTCATTATTGTCAGATATGGTGGTATAAAGATGTTGTAAACGTGCTACGTGATAAGGTTCACAGTAATCTTTCTCTAATTTATTACGCAAAGTCTCTACTTCAGTTTTTAACTGAGCCATTTCTGGTGCAAAAAAGGTTGTTAAGATCTCCATATATTTAAAACTAGTCTGTATGTTTAGCGACTGCCATTGGGCCAGAAGGTCTGGGTAGCGTTCGCCCTGCGTGGGCATGCAGAGGATTCTCACTCCTCTGGGAACTATACCATAGGATTGACAGGCTTCCAAGTGGTGAGCCTGCCACTGTAAACGTTGTAGCCTTCCAGCTTTATGGTTTAAATCATGTATTAAACTGTCAAATGATTTATCCATGGCTACAGGTATAAAATCTTTAACTGGAGCAGTTTTATCTACAGAAAAACCCAAATTAAGTAAAGGGTTTTCTGTAAAAAATACTTTATCAAGGCTATTCAGCTCACCTCTAGTATTCCCATCTCCATCAGCAAGTTGATCAGAGTTCATCTTATTCTGTTGTTCCACAGCAGACATAGCACTGCTATGATAGTTAAGAGGAGGCCTTATTCGGGTATCTAGGGCATTTAGAGACAACTACCTCTGAGACTGTTTGGGGTTATCAAAAAGTAGTAGAGAGTCATCAGATTCTATAGGAATGAGAAGCGTACTAATTCATTCTCTGAGGGAGTAGCTGAAGCATGGAATAAATTACCAAATTACATTAAAATAAGCCATAGTTTAGATATTTTTAAGAAAAGCCTGGACACCAGTTATGGGAACAGCTGTTTTGGTATATCGGCAAGCTAGAAGGGCAATAATGCACATGCTTGAAATATACGTATGTATGTATGTATGTATGTATGTATGTATAAAATGAAGCTGAGGCAATAGCAGGTAGTGATTACAGTAACACAGTATGGAGACGCTCAACATCTGTCCCCTGGTGTTGCCCCAAAGTAGATGGACCTGTGAATATTAATGCAGACAGCATTACACATGTTGGTTGGACTGTTCTGCCTGTACTGCTGTTGTATGACTACATTTCATTAAACTTTTAACCTCCATCATCATCATCATCACCTCCCTATGTGGATGTGTGTGCATGACTCAAATCTGCTGCTGTAAATTAAAAATGACAATGCATGGATATGCATGCTACACCAATATGCAGGAATTTTCTCTGTACTCAGCCAAGTCATGGAAAGAAAAACGTACATTGGCCTGGAATTCCAACTTCCAACCCACCCATGGGTATGCATCACTACCCTCTTGCCGTATGCAGTGAGGCCAAAAAATATTGTGGTGTCATCGGGGGTTCAAGGATTGTTCTCCACCAGTGGTATTCTTTGATCTCTTGTATCATCTTAATCTGTTGGCTGCATGGAGGATCATGTCTGAGCAGCATCATCAACAGGCATCATGGGATCTGTTGTGACCTATAACCATATTTATCATGTTGGTGCAGTCGGTCTAGATTTCATTTCCCAAACTGTATTGCCAGAATGGCTAAGGAGTCTCTGCCCATCTTGTTGGAGAACATCAAGTAAGATGTCATTTTCCTGTGGGGAGACATTGTCACCAATAGGACAGTTGGTCATCTGAAAGACAGTGATATTCACATGATCATATTACTGTGCGAGCACATTTATGCAGCTGGTTCCATGGATAGCATATGCCAACATAAACAGTACATATTTCTGTGCAATGCAAACATCAGTGAAACACTGTTTGTGACAAATACTAGTATGACATATAAAAAGTAACAACAATGTCTACATACATAACATTTGTAAAATAAACATAACTTGTAATATGCAAAAATCAAAACAGTCCTGGATAAAGAGCCTTGTCCGAACAAAAGTCTATGTAGAATCAAAACAGATGAGGCTCACCACAGCAGTATTCATAGAGAATTTAAGGAGATAAAAACATCGCAAACTGCAGTATCAGTAAGTGCTTTCACGTTCAAATAATGTTTCATCAGACTTCAATACTGCCAAAACCATTAGCTACATTTTAAATAACCCTACAGTCAATATCTCCCAATCACTTTAAAAGAATAATAATGACATCATCAAACAAGTAAAATCCAAAAGCAGTATACATTAGTAATAATAAGACTCTCTTAAAAACATTTATGTCTATACATATCAATGAATTGTTACTTAAATATCAGAAATATATTTGCATAAAAATAAAATAAATGCATATAAACATAAATGTGTATGTATCTGATATAGTTTTAATACTGCATTAAAGCATTACTGCAGTCTTACTAGTAATGACATATTTAAATCATACTTCGTAGAGTCCTAATGTATATGTTGTATCTTTCGGCTTTTCCTGGTTAGGGGTCGCCACAGCGGAACTCCGGTCTGCTAATGATTGGCAGTAGATTTTTACGTACCGAGTTGCCAGCTCTGATGCACAACCTTCAACGAAGGTAGGCCCATTCACACGTCTCCACACAGAAGGCGCTTTAGCTGAGAATCAAACAGGACAATGTTTTACTGTGAGGCAACAACACTACCGCAGCACCACCACATATATAGGGGCTAAAAAAGGTTTTAGTGTTACTTTATCATTATGCCCATGTACCCTAAGAGCTTGTACCCTCATAGGTTACATGGGCTTAATGATAAAGTAACACTAAAACCATTTTTAGCAGCACACCCCTATTACATTATCTGATTTTATTTTTTATATAAATATATTTATGATATTTAAGTAACAATTCATTGATATGTATAGGCATAAATGTTTTTAGGAGAGTCTTATTATTACTAATGTATACTGCTTTTGGATTTTGTTTGTATGATGTCATTATTATTCTTTTAAAGTGATTGGGAGATATTGACTGTAGTGTTATTTAAAATGTAGCTAATGGTTTTGGCAGTATTGAAGTCTGATGAAACATTATTTGAACGTGAAAGCGCTTATTGATACTGCAGTTTGTGACATTTTTATCTCATAACTTGTAATATCTTTGGAGTCTGTGTGTGGGATTAGAATCCCTCACAATACATATATGTTGAATGGAGGTCCAAAGACAGCAGCATCATGCCACAGGAGTCTGCATGCATTTCACATGAAAATACTACACGGACTAACAAATGGACATCCATAAACCATTAGAAAGCTTCAGGATCTGGAGGCAGGCCACAGACAGTATAAATCCTTTGTTTATTGAGCCAGTAGTGATAAGTCTTTTGTTAAGAAGCATCGGTGAAGAAATATCCATAACAACAAAAGAACATAGTACATACGGATAGTGCCGGAATCCATAGGTTTCCATAGTTACACCACAGAGTACATATAATTACCAGTATGAAATATGGATGATTCATAAATCTGTCCTTAAGTAATGTTCACATTTTACAGTATAAGTCTGCCTATATAACTGTATATGGAAATGAAAACAATTAATGAAAGTAGCAAAACCTGTACGCATAACGGTCACTCAAATATCAAGTCCAGTAACTTACAATAAGTTCTGCTGCAACACACATTAAAAAAAGGTAAGCAGGTACCTTTGAGAATGAGTAAAGATGTAGTTTCATCCACACTGAAATGCTACAGCTTGCCAATGTACTTCTCACTCTGAATCACTAAAACTAAGTGCACCTAATGTGCACTCATCTTTAAGTACCATTTGTACCATACATAATTAATGAGGCTCATTAAAATTCTAGGTTTTGGAATTCTATTTGTGTACCTCTGCAAAAATTGGCTACATGTGGCTAAATACCCAGGTGTAAATACCCAGTAGGTATTGATAAATGGTACCATGTGTGACTAATGATCTGATTACAAGACATCAGCGCCACTTTCAAATATTGATTTTGCTACATTTACAGATCAGATCATTACTATCAACAAACTAAATGGGAATTCGGTGAGCATTTTCTGATTTTGCATTTATCAGACATTTTCCATTGGATGATCAAGATGGCTACTTCAAGGAGGCAGAGACATGTCCATCCACCAAACTATGGACACCACACAGATGCTGACCATGTACACTGGAGTGAAGCATCTGATGAGAGCCAGGTCAAGTAACTCCACAATGAAAGACATCTTGGACTGGATTGCAAAGCAACACTGAAGATGTACAGGGATGTATTGCACTGGAGTGCAGGTTCACCACTGCTATGATGATCTGCATCGAAGTGATGCAGAGGACCTTCATTGGAGGCTCACCAAGGTACAAAGACAGCCCATGAATCCCTACATTAAGTGTGACTATCCACATATACCTGAGCATTACTACGGAAATCAGAGCTATATCTCTGTGCCATACACAAAGATAGATAGATAGATAGATAGATAGATAGATAGATAGATAGATAGATAGATAGGCATATCCAACCCAATGCTATAAGTGCATGAACCAGAAAAGGACTGCATAGAAACCAGAACATACTACAACTTCACCAAAATCCAGCACTTCAAATGAAGAAAAATTAGTGATTTCAAAATATTTACTACAAAGTAGTCAAGCAGCCAAGCTGAAATATTGGACCATTTACAGACCGGTTTTGCCCACTGGCATCATCAGTGTAATCCATTACACTGATGATTCCATTGGGCAAAAATGGTTTGTGGTGGCCTGGTATTTTGGATTGGCTGCTTGACTACTTTGGAGTAAATATTTTGAAATCACCAAATAAGCATTTTTTTTCAATTTTGGTGAAGTTGGATATATATATACATATATATATATATATATATATATATATATATATATATATATATATATGTATATAGGATCCCTACTAAATCTTGAAATTCCACAATCCCAAGACTCTGGATCCCGAGGACCAGAATCTCGAGATTTCAGAATGTTGAAGATAAAAAAAAAAAAAAAAAAAAAAACAAAAGTAAACAAAAAAAAAACAAGATTGTGTAATGTATATGCAGAGGGGCAAGCACGCTTGCACCCACCACATGGGTGGCTGTGCCCCCCACACCCCCTGCAACTTAAATATACCAACTACGAGATTGCACTACAGTGGAGTAATCATCAAAGTTTCCATTCCACTCTGCACGGCACTATTTTGCCGTTCACTCCCCTGTTGTGCGATTTTGGAGTTGGTATATTTAAGCTGCAGGGGGTGCAGGGGGCTTGCCCTCCTGCATATACGTTAGAAAATGTTTTTTTATGTTAGAAATTCTGCAATCTCGAGATTCTGGTCCTCAGGATTCAGAGTCTCAGGATTGTGGAATTTCAAGATTTAATAGTGATTCTATATATATATATATATATATATATATATATATATATATATATATATATATATATATATGGGTCCACTTCAAAATTTTGCAGTTTCAAAACTTCAAATTTCTTATGATTGAGACCATAAGATCAAAGATTTGAAACTTTGAACCATTTAAATGGAGATTTCCATGCAGCATGGAGTGGTATATTTACTGTTTTTAGCTGTAGTGTGATCTTGGAGTTGGTATAGTTAATTAGTAGGGAGTGTGGGGGTGCAGGAGGGCTTGCTCCCTGGAAAAATGTAAAAAAAAAGATTTTTTTTATTTACATTTCAAAGTTTCTAATCTTCAACCTTATGGTGTCGAACATAAGAAATTCAAAAGTTTGAAACTTTGAAATTTTGGAAGTAGACCCATACATATATATATATATATATATATATATATATATATATATATATATATATATGTGTGTGTGTGTGTGTGTGTGTGTGTGTGTGTGTGTGTGTGTGTGTGTGTGTGTGTGTGTGTGTGTGTGTGTGTGTGTGTGTGTGTGTGTGTGTGTGTATATATATATATATATATATATATATATATATATATATATATATATATATATATATATATATATTATATATATATATATATATATATATATATATATATATATATCACAGATAGATGTTTTTTATAACTATTAAATAGCTGTGGTGACAATTATTTCGTGGGACTTATTAAGTGGATGTGGAAATTGATGACCTTAAAAGTCTAGGTTCGCGTCCCATAATGTTAATTTCTATAATAATGTTTATAATATACATAATTATGAACTTAGTAGAGCTACATATGTTTCATAACATATAACAACATCATTTTACACATCCACTGTCCTTATGCATGTCTGATTCCTATGGTGCGTTCTCCACTGATGACTGCGAATTTTGTACTTGTCCGTTATAGTTCCACAGTACCGCCTGCTGCTACATTATAAGTCTGTGTAACAACTCATTCATAACTTCTTTAATTCAATCCTCCTAATAAAGCAAAAATTCCTAATGCAGTCATGTTTATTTAAGCAAAAAGGAATGTTTCTCTGATTACTTACACATGTGGTTTTCAGTTATGTGTTAATAGCTGCAATCTCTTTGGAATAAAATGTCCAGTAAGTGTTGGAGGTTTCCATGTTCATCTCTTCTCTGTAAAAAATTGAATAAACACCAGCAGTACCTGTTTGTTAAGAAGTACCTGCTGACTATTAGCTCAGCCTATAAGGAATCCACCCAACATGCTTACATTTTGTCATGCTGTGGTTTCCAGTCCACGTAGGTGAAACATACTTTACACATCGCAGTTATATATAGAAGCATATTCCACTTATTGATATTAATATTTATTTTGTGCACAGTTGTGAGTACCTTCCAACAAGATAACTGCAATACATCCAGGGTTGTTTATTTAGCAAAGTGTGATCAATGTCCAGCATATTATATAGGTAAAACTGAAAGATCACTTAAAACACAAATTTATGCACGCATCTATGATATTGCAAACCATAAAGTGACCAGCATTATACTAACATTCTACAGGCTGCTCTTGTTTTAAAAAATTTCCCTTTGGGATTTTGGAAACTATCAGCATTAATCCCTGGGGGGTGACCGAAACTGCTGGCTTACTTATACAGACTTTTGTGTCAGCATAACTTTTGTGCAAATTTTCCTCCAGTTTTAAATAGATATGCATCGATTACACCAATACTTAATATTAGAGCTGACAGATTGTAAATATATTACTTTGTTTTTACCAATGTGCTTTATTTACCAATAGATTTGTACATTAAATAATATTTCATGTATTATGGAGGCCTGTGCCTTTAAAAAAAGTTAATTTAATCGCAGGTACCCTGTGCACTTGTTTGCATAAAAGCACTGCCTTTTAACAGTATGAAAAGTGCTGGCTTATCTGTTCATGTTATTCTGATGAAGTCTCTCTGCTGAGACAAAAGCGCTCAATCATTTTATTTATTATTTATTATTTTAATAAAATGTATTATTTTTTAACCAGTGATTGGATCCTCAGTGGCGTTATTTATATTTGGTTTCTGAGTTAAATCTAAAAATGTTGGAATATCATGTAGTATTAAGCCATTTTTGGCACAACAGTTTTTGAAATACACTCCACAACCTAAATAACAGTTTGGTTGTTGTATTTGTCACACACAGTTTGAGTTGGCTGTTTTGCATATAAATGTTTGTGCTTTGATTGCCACCTATAATGTGGAGTTTGGCATACTTATAAATGTGACTGTATTCCCCAGTGACTGATGTATTTGTATACCCTGCCTGTTCACAGAGTGAGTGGGTGCTTGCTGCATCAGCATTTGCACTGTTGTTTGTAGACTGTGTGGCATGCCCTTTATTTCAACATTGGTACTTTATCTACTTATCACACCTTTATTATTTTTGTTAAAACACAGTTATATCCTAGGTTTGCTAGCACTTAGCACTTTTGCAGGCAGACATTTCTTTGCAACATTTCATATTCAGCAAGCCCTTCACTTCAACTGTGGTATTGCATCTGCCTACACTTTTGATGTTTTTGTTAAGATGCAGTTATAGCCTAGGTTTTCTAATGCTTGTGCAGATGAACATTTCCTTGCAACAGTTTATAATCGACAAACCTTGCAGTTTAACACTGGTGTTGCATCTGCCTACAACACTTTGTATGTTTTTGTTAAAACACAGTTATAGCTTAGGTTTGTTGACACTTGTGCTGAAAGACATTTCATTGCAACAGTTCATACTCAGCAAGTATCATCAGGATGTTTGCATTTTGGAATCTATTGACTGATATTAATTGTAGGTATGTGATGCATACAGTTATACACACACAGTATTGTTAGTACAACATATGTTATGTTCTCATATGTCACAGGCTGTGGTGGTTGAACATATAAATATTTCTTACTGTTGTATTCATTATATTGATGTGTATTCAGCCAATTATCTTACTGCCTGGCTCAGATGTTTGTCATATGGCTTGCCTAGTTTCCACAATTTCAGCATATCACTTTCATGGAGCAGTAGCGTTGTCACCTCATAGTAAGAGATTCTCCTGCTTGATTCTCGTTCGGATTCTGCATGTCCTCCCCACGGTCGAGTGGCATTCAAAAGACATGCGTGAGTGGGCGTACCTTCATTGAAGGTTGGGTATTGGGCTGGCAACTCGGCACCATAAAAATCGACTGACGATCATTAGTGGACCGGAGTTCCGTTGTGGCAACCCCTAAGCGGGAAAAGCCGAAAGAAAAATAACAACAACTTTCTCCTCATTTTAACAATGACACTTGATGGCTGTTTATATAAATCATTACAAACAGACAGTAGACTCTATAGATTTCTACATTCATAGATTTTTACTCTAATGACCTGGGTAGATGTTTCTAAGCCTATATAATTTCTTAAAAAAGAACAATAATGTCTTGTTTACAGATAGGACATTGAGGAACAGGCTTTTATAAAGTACCTCTGTCCACAATGGGCAAGTGTCTCTGTGTAAAATTACAAATCACTGTACATTGATATGTGTTGTGTTTAAATTGTGTAATATACAAAATCAGCTACATGTGGATTTTAAGTCTGTTCATAGGAGGTGCAGTCTCTGGGATAAATATCTGTCTCAAGTATGTTATGTTTAAGTCACAGACAAAATTGTGGTCTTAAGACCATGGGTTTTTGGCACTGTTTCCATTATAAATCTACAGAAGATTCATAACTGTGGTGTTTGTGGGTGCTAAGTAATCCAATCATAATGTATATAAGACTGGGTAGAGGGAAATGTGTTTAAGGCCCTCTACATAAGGCATGTTTGCTACACCTTGCATTCTTTCTTTATTGAAACTCTGAGGTAGTTGCAGTTTCTGCATATGCCAGGTCAGGTACATACTGAAGGGAGCATTGTACTCAATGACTGTTGTGATAAGAGCAGACTACAGTGTGATAATGACCTCTTTGGAACTAGCTGCTATGCACTTACTTATAACTTGTACAACACAAAAGGATTTTCTCAACACTGTGGCCACATGGTGGTTGAAGGCAAGGTTACTGCTTATATGTGCAGGCAGATTAAGGACCACTGACTTTACTGTTATGGTTATATTATTAACATGTTAATTATCCATGATGGTTGACTTTACAAAGGGTACAATTATGCAATTCTTACAATTGATTTTAAATGCATGGCTTTGCCACTATTCCAATGTCTGTATAGGAATTAATGATAACCTCCAACTTGCAATCATCTGCAAAGTTAGTCAGCCATAAACCTTCACCATTTGCTTCCACTTCAGATAAATAGATGGAAAAGGCAGTGGTCCCAGTAGCAAGCCATGGGAGACTCTGCTAGTGACTGAGTTCTTGGTGGATGTCGAGTCACCTGTTTTGACCTTTTGGGTCCTATCAGTGAGCCATTTGCCTATCAAATGGGTGATAAAAGGGTTTATACTTAATTAATTGAGATTGTCTATAATGCCTGTGTTGGGCAATGTATTAAAATGCTTGGACAGGTCAAGGTAAGCTGTGTGCACTGTCTAGGCCACATCCATTTCTTGTTTACCACTCTCAGTGAAGTCCACCACATTTAATAGGCATGGCTTTCCTTTAACAAAGCTGAACTGTCATAGGTCCAGCATTTGCATGTTATCTATATCCTCATTTATCATGTCCCTGATGAATCTTTACATGAGATTACATATGAGGCTGGTCAGAATTATTGGCCTGTATTTTCCTTGATCAGTGCTTTGAAATCCTTTGTTCAGGATAAGAACTGTAGCCATCTTCTATTATTTGTGTACAAAACCTGACTGTAGGTAAAGTAAAAAATTATTTGAGTGGACCAGAGATGTCAGATTTCATGCTATGTATTAAGCAGCCCTGGATGTTATTGGGGCCCATTGATGCAGTATATTTTGGCTTGGAAAGTGCATTGCAGAACTGGTTGTACACTAGTGATGGTTGTGAGGAATGTGGTAAACAGTATTTCCTTCAGGATATCGGATGGTGATTGGGGAGATAAATTTCAGCTGAACCTCACATTCATGTTCACACACAGACATAACTGTTTAGATAACACGTGCAAGGAAAAAAAGAAAGGTAGTGATGCACTACTTCAGTAAACTCACATGAACCATTTACTAAAGCAGACTGCATTATTAAACAGTGCAGATCACCATAATAATGTAATGTTGACATTTACAAGATATGTTTCTGTCAAAGTTCATGTATGTTAATGTGGCATGAGAAGGTGTAAGACATGCTTCCATTCAAATGTCAGCATATGTTACATGTGCTTGTTTTACTTATGCTTGCTATGCTTCATACTGGCCAGCATTTAAATGTTCAGGTGATGTCATGATTCCCATTGCTAAGCTGTGTTATGCATGCCATTTCATGGCCTTTTTTGCACTGCTTGGACTCATGGTGGGTATATTCTCCCTGACATGTTCTGTTATTGGTCATATCCATGACTATAGATAAAGTGACATAGGGAATGTGTTTTTGGGCCATTTATTACTAGCAAGTCTGTTGATTATACTTGTGCTACTTGCTAATGTTTGCAACATTTAAAACTGAACTGTGTTTTAATTAAGAACCTTTATGCATGATATTATACCTTTCGTCTCATATTTGTATTTGTATAACTCACCAGTGAATGGCATGTTGATTAAATATATTATATTGTAGATATGCACATCATTTTCCTATTAAGTTCTATTATGATCTTCATGGGAATGTTCTGCATGATAGATATTTGTTTTTCATTTCTATTGTGTTTTGCAATTCATCTTGACAGAGCATGGGATCCTTGGATGTTTGCCTATCAGAATATGACAACAAGCACAGTCCTTCCCGAGTCCTCAGATGATGATGGTGATGACACCATAGAAGATGATGATGTTGACACTGGACCCACACCTGCCCAAGCCATCATGTCTGCTGCACCATGGAGGAGACCTGAATGGAGGCGATTATCAGTAGGAGCTCTGGGAGATTGTGACCAATATGTTCCATACACAGATGAAGAACTTGGTGGGGCATTCTTCCAGGATATAGCATGGGCTATGCACAACTAATTCAGGGAGATGGCCCAGGAGACCATTCATGAGGTTTACCCCATCAGCCTAGTCCCTTCAGTCCATAAGTATTGTCTGTGTGCTAAAATTGTGTAATCCTGCCAACATGCTGATTTCCATATAATGGACTGGACTGTATATGTACTCTTATGCATGCATCCCATGTAGCTGACATGATGCTTATATGTCATTGTCATGTGACACTTAATTATGTTTCAATGTGTGCATGACACACATTAACACATTACACTTTCTGCCCACATTCAGCTGCCCATGCATTGTGACAGTTAACCTGCTACAAAAATTACCCTGTAAACATGTGTCTTACTGAGGGCAAATGACAGAAATCAGATGTTAGCCATATTCCAGCCCTAGCACTGTGGTATAGCTTGGAATTGTGCATTGCCATATCATGTATGTGCAACAGAACGATGTGTCTTTTCCCACTGATTTGCATGACAGTTGTCATGATGTCGCACTGGCATGATGTGGTGCTGTGTACCATGTATTGACAATGCTGATGACCTCTGGGCTCATATACAGGTATGTGATAGTTATGGGCAGTCCTACCTTTCTAACTGCATCAAACACAAATGTATCATGAATGAACACACGTTGTTACAGACAATTTATTCTGTAGCAGTAAATGATGCCGTGTTTGATGTATCTTACATTTCCATGTCCATTACTTATGCAGATAAGTTCACATCTTCAGCAAATAGTTGTACACATTAACTGATTGCAAATGTCTGTGCACAAAGTCTAAGCAATAGTCTCACACAATTGTACCTTTGACATGTGAGCATTCACTGACTTACTGCTGATGTGCTGTAATGATATTCACAAGTGTGTCCTCTGCTCACTAATGAGCATGCTGTGTGAAATACACCTGCAGTTGTTTATTCAACATTTGCATAACACTATACGTGTATGTGCTGGAAATTCTTAGCTTGCTTACCTATGCATGTTAATGTTTCATGATTGCACATTACTGTGCATGTGTGTTTTATACATGGCCATTTCTGTGGACATCAGAAATCATTTTGCCCACGTGGCATACATCTGACAATTGCTTAAATGCATTTTGCATTAGATTCTACAGTACCCTATGCTGTACACATGCATTTGCAATGTGCCAACTTACCTTGTCCTGCTTCTCCCTGATGTGGGCCTAAGTTGGCCACCTCCTTTATACCTTCATAATTCCATATTATATTTTGAAGATGTTTGCCTTTGCTGCAGTAGTTGACCATTGCCATGTATTACTTTGTTGATACAGTGATCATGTGCCAAATGTATGGCCATTTCACAGATGCAGAACATCTCCACCCAAGTCCCTGGCTACTGCTTGCAGTAAATCCTTGTTCTGATCATACTTGTGTGTTAACCAGTGTACAATGTTGAAACCTGTGTGCACAACCTGATTTATTTTTTCAGCTGTAGTTTTACATTTTCGTAACTATTCTTACATGTCATTATTGTATGTATATGTATTCACCTTGCTTTCATGTACTTTCCATTTAAGCCACTGACAGCCATACATATACACCTACACTTACATGTTGCCTTTGACATGGGGTATGTGTGTGTGACATATATACATTCTATGACACATTTGTTTGTGTTGTGTACACCTACTATTGTATTTAGCAGCTGTTTTGTTATTTTATGCAGTGCTTCTGTTTAGTACAGTGTTTGGTTGTTTGATTTATATGTGCATGGTTGTTGTTACTTGCGGGTATGTTTAGTACACTGTCGCTTTTGTGAACTCCCTCGTGCACTGAGGTATTCTGAGTTCATTGTCGTACATTTGTATATGACACTGTTATCTGCAAGTATAGTGCTAATATCAGTGTAATGCACCTAAATCCACAAACTTTATAGAATCCAGCCCATATGTTTTACATAGGTGTTGTCAATCCACTGGTACAGATCTATATAATAACTGTTCATTGGTTTAATTGCTCAGAAAGCCATTATAGAAAACTTGCATCCTAATTTAGCTTTTGTTAAATGAAATGTCTTTAGGATACTTGTGCTCACCTAAAAAAATCTGCATGAAATGCCCATTCCTCTTGATATACATTATCTGTCTGTTCTTTTATCCCATGCCAAAAGTTTATTTTTCTTATGATTATGATGTTTATTTTCATAACTGATTTTAGTCTTTGTTATATTTAGCTGTTGCTTTACATTTTCATCATTATTTTTATTACACTGCTTGATCAATAAATTGCTTTTGTTTATTGGTTTTACGGTTATCCTACTCCATGTTATACTTATTTAATATACACCTTTCAACAGTCTTTCACCGCTTCTGCACAATCACAGTTTAAATTTGTGCCTTATTTTCTTATTAGGCCACTAGGCAACTTTTAATCTTCTATTACGTGATGTTTGACAGTCCTGACTAGCCAACGTAAATGACCTGTAATAATAATAATATCCTGGCTAATCTTTCCTTCATGTTTTTGCTACTCCAGTGGCAGAGAGAGATAAAGTCTTGAGTATGGCCCAATTGACCCATGTCTGATTAGCAGCTTGGGCAGCTTACACAGCAGCAAGGGAGGGATGGCCATTGCCATCCTGGGGTGGTTACTTCAAGGATGTTCCCCATATTATCCCTGGTAGTGGCCAGGGACTTGTGAAGACGGGGGCATAATCCAAAGTGGGATTAGGGTGGAGACATTGACCAAGTTGCTGCTGAGGTGCTGTGATATATCAGCACATTTGCAATGAATGTTCTTCCTTCGCATAAAACCAAGAGACCTCATGGGAGGGAGATTGCATGAAGGGGAATAACAAAAAAAACCCACTGGTGGAATGTTGTCAGCCTAGATCTCCAGGATGCCCTTAGGGCCACAACCAGCCCCAGTGGAATTGTAAAAAAGCTGAATTGGAATAGAGTAGCTGATAGACCCAACATGAATGCAGAACTCTGTGCAGCAAAGCCAAAGGATGATGTAAGGGACCAAAACATTTTTTGTGTGTTTTACAACTGAATAGATTTTTATTTTTTTTTATTTTTAGTCTAATGGACTCTCTAGTTACCATATCCAGGCATGCTATCCTCTCTTTGGACCAATCATCACTGGCCTTTTTCACTTCTCTGTCCTCACCTTCTCAATTTAGCCATTGCCATGTTAGGTACTGCACAAGTGATGGTTTCAATAATTTCACACTTCAGTTTGGGATAAGACATACATGCACTACACTGGTACAGTTTCTTTGTGCCTTTCCTGAGCATGCTATAAACTGTTTTGAATTTGTCTAGGAACATTAAACGATGGAAATTTGAGCCATCTGTGATATACACTTCAGACTGTTTCCTTCTAAGGATCCCCCAGAAAGCTTTTGTATGAGGACCAATGATAGAGTAGGAGCTGAAGATCTCAAGGAATATTTGTCCCACCCACAGCACTGATCCTAGCTTACCTGATTATGCATTATGCTTTCTTATCCTGAAGGACCCAAACTCTGCTTCATCTTCTGGCTTGAATGTTAATATTTGAAATATAGATAGTAAACCTGGATAACTGCATATTTTCTTAGCTCACATAATTCAGCTATCCTATCCATTTTGTAGACTTGGATGAAACACATTTTTTCTGCAAGAAAAATTTTAGCACCTGACTTCTCTATTTTCAGCCAGTATTATACTGAAAGGGGAGAAACTGCTGGTGTTGTTATTTTTATGGACCATCTTAACACATTTCTCTATCTTAAACAGATTCCAAATGTCATTTTAAGAAATAATGTTTATCAGTATCCACAGCAGGGGCGGCTCGTGGTGCCGGACTGCAGCCCCCTCAGCAAGAAAAAAGAAAAAAGCTTTTTAGTTTAGTTATTTAATTTTTTTACTGTCTCTCAGTGTCTTTACTTGACTCGTCTTTCTCTGCTTTATGCCGACTGACTCTGCGAGTACGAGGCGCATGCGCACTTTGACCACTTTCGAATTCTGGGTTGCGGCGGTTTTAAAAAAATAATTTGTTTTTTTCTCTCTTTCTGCTGCAGTCCGGATAGCGAATTGAGGCATCAGTGTGATGCCCAGCAGTCTATGCAGTTTGGAACCGCATAGAATTGGAAGGGGTTCGGACTGCCACATCTGCAGGCATGTACATGATGTGCTTGGGCTAAATGGCTGCTGATTGGTTGTCACTCTCTTACCGGGCTTTATGTGCTGGGAAAAGAGTGAGAAGCAAACAGTTGCAGCCAGTTTCGGTTGTGGACTGAATGAATCTTGATTTCTGGGTTGGCGGCCTATTTCGTTCACTGCGCTGGACATTACAGTGTAAACGGTTACACAGCAGCTGAAAAAGAAGAACAAGAAGTAGAGTACAGAGAGTTTCTTTTCTTCTTGGTGGTGGTATGTACTTTAAACTGAAAGCTCATAATGCCAGTTTAGGTAGCACTAATGTGTGCGTGTTAAAAGTCAGAAGCCAGCATTTATTGTCACCAGCTTTTGTTTCTGTAGGGTATGCCAGATAAGCTGCATAAGCAAAGAGTCCATGGTTTCAGTCTGTTACCTAAATCTGCAAACCTGCTAAAATGACCAAGTACCACATGGGGACACATTATTTTAGTCTTGTTGCCAGCTAGTACCTTCCCCGACCTATCAAATAGTCATCCAATTTCCTGGAAAACAGACTGAAAGTTTGTAGAAGGGTTACCACCTCAGGTGGAAGTGGCTCTGCTTAAATTAATACTATTTCTAATTTGTGATGCTGCAAACTCTTAATGTGATGTGACATTTTAGCATGTAACTTGTGGTTCCCTTGTGTGATTTGACTGAATGACATGCATGGAGCCTTCTTGTATGCTAGAAGAGCTTCTTATGGGGCAAAAATATGGATATACTTTGAAAACCTGGATAGTTGAGAGGTATGCTTGCTTCTGTTTAACTTTTGTTAAATCATAAAAATGCAACGTTCTACCAGTAGATGAAACAACTACCTTGCATCTGTGCAGGTGCTTGGAAAAATAATACTCTTCATTTGGATAATTGTGACGTAACACAACCTGCCCAGAGTAAAACAGAGATGTGTGCCTTAAGATGTATTTCTTGTGTTCTCTAAATGGTCCAGAAATGGAGGGTGCATTGTCTCTAGTAAAATACAGCTGAAATCAGTACCACTCTCCATTATTTAGGAAAACATAAACAAACGTGTTGCACTTCTCACGGTTTCTCTAATAATCCGAAATCAGTTTTGAATGAAAGAGGAAAACACTTTCAATCAAGAACAGTAACTAAAGTGACAAAAAGCAAGTGAGACAATTAACCGAGGTGAATGTATATCCTATATAACCCTTTGTCAGTGTAGCGCTTGCTTGATGACGTTTGTGTACAAATAAAGGAACGGGCATGGCTATGCATACTTCTCAAGAAATCTGGACAAAGCAATATATAATGGGGGGGGGCAAAGGACTTTGGCAAAAAATAGGAACCAGTTTTAAATATTGATCTTACAAATTTAGAAAGTTGATACAGCAGGTTTTGCTTTAGCATTAATAATCTGAAGGGTATGAATTCTGTAACTCAAATGTCTATTATTATTTTCTGACTTCAGTCTTTAATGACTCGCTAATAATTTGCCAGTTGGGCAGTTTTGTCATTATTGGTGCATGCATTTTGTTTCATTGTTTACTGGAAAAATGTTCAAAACTATAAATTTAAAACACCCTCTAACAACTGTATTGTATTATACAAGGAATATAATTTAATACAATCAGGAATATGTATCACACAACAAATGTATGTTTTATGTGCAAGGGGCCTATCATTTGAAAACAGCCCAAAGTTAATCTTTATACTAGCCAAATGTATTTTCTTTGAATGTGGGTTTCAATGCTGTATCAATGAATGTGAGTTTTAAGGGCAGAGAAGTTTTAATGCTAAGTCTATTTTCATTTTGAGACTGCATTGCTTTGTTTAGCAGATGTGTTAGTGTTTGTGCTGTAAAATGCAAAATAAAATGTTCAATTGAAATTCAAATCATTGTAGAAGTAAAGCAGTATGCACATTTACAGTGTTTATGGTAAATAGCCAAGTAATGGGACATTGGAATGGCTACAGGGAGGGGGGCTCCATTTGACCACAATTTTGTGAGGGGGAAGGGCGGCAAACTCAAAGACAGCCCCGGATGAACTATACCTCTCAACTATCTAGATTTTCACAGAATTAATAGATTTTTGCTTTATTCTATCAACTAAGTTTATACAAGAGCAATTGTAGTACTGTTTGTAGATTCCCCCAATATATTTGGCCTTGTCCAGATTTCCTGCATTAACAGGTTGAGAGGTATGTGCAGATAAATTGCTTTATAGAATTAGGCATATCCAAACCTCTCAACTGTCCCAGATTTTGGCTCAAAATGTTGCCCTCCCTCTAATAATCCCTCTGCAAAATGGTAATTTTGGAAGAAAACGTGGAAAGTTTACAATTAATAAATAATTGTAATAATCAGAGTTGCAGATTACTTTTATTTCAGAAATGCATACAGATTCATGTATTTTGTCAGCTGTTCAAGTTAACAGTACTGATATTTAAAAAAGCATCCCTTCTTTGATAGGTTCCCAGCTGTATTGTGTGGCTATTTTATATTTTTGCATCACATTTTTGGTCCATTTTTCATAAAATTGTGGTTTTCTGGCAAATTAGTGGCAAATCATTGGTTAGAAAATAATGACAGACATTTGAGTTTCAGATTTCATACCGTTCAGAAAATTCATACTAATGCAAGACCTACTATTCTATTCTATTATCTTTCTAAGTTTATAAGAGCAATATTTAAATATTTTCTATATTTTGGGGCCTTTGTCCCACTTCTATGTATGGCTTTGTCCAGATTTCTTGCTCTGAGGTTTAGAGGTATGACAAATGTGTCAGAGCCATCACAGTCAGCCAGAGACATTTCAAATTGTGACATACTTGTTGAACTCCACTCCCCCATGTAGTGACTCTGGATGTGTCCAAGCAAGGCAAGGAACAGTTATGCAGTGTAAGTGTGCATATTATCCCCCATCCAATGCAGACCCAAGTACTACAGTGGCTTTTCATCTGGCCTTGATTTTGCAGAATGTTCTGGTTTTCTGTCATATTTTTATACTGTTGATTTATGCTTCTTGTTGTTCAGAAAGTGACTGTTGCTCTGTCTTTAAATAGCAATGCTTTAATGACCATCAGGTAAGACTGTAAGATGCAAGTAAGCTTTAATAAGCATACTGTTAAAGAATTACCAACATTGAAAGCCTTTTTGTTAATGCCATGCAGAGAATACTTACATAACTAGATAATGTATAAGCCTTGTGTATTGAAAAGCATATGACATTATTTGTAATAAAGGACAGGATTATAGTATTTTAAAAAACTCATTACCTTATAGGTTCATAGGTTGGTACTAGGCTATTGGCCCTAGGGCCTATACAAGCCTAGCCATAACAATTCCCTGGATATTTCTTCCCACAATATTTATTTCCCTGGACCCCTGTCTAGCAGGGCGACTGATGTGATCACCAGGGTGAATTTCCTATCTCCCATCCAATCGTCAAAGTTCCTTTTGAAGAAGGACAAGGAGGTGCTCTGCTTGACATGTATGGGCAGTTTATTCCAGATTATGGGGAGTCTCTAGGTCAGGAACCTATCCCTCCAGCATGTTTTGTTCATTGTGATGACAAGGTTGACTTGCAGTCATTTTTGCAGGCTTTACCTGTAAACTAAACAGAATGCCAATATATCATGTGTGGTCCATAACCTGTGCAGTAATCCTTTAAGCAATGTATCTTGAGCTTGTTTCTTGTTTGCTGTTCATTTTTTACTTTGATCATGTTTTCCCCATGAAACAAGTAGATAGTTGTTGTCAGGCAGCAAGTCTCTTTTGGATAAGAAACATTTTTACAAATGGGGGTATCACAGAGATTGCTACTTTCAGCATGTTACTTGGTACTTTTATAAAGCTGAATATAAATTATAATTAGAACTGGAGTGCAAGGAGAAGTGGTTTGAGTTGAGTGCTGCTTGTTTTTCTTATACTTGCTTTTGACTGGCATTCCAGTAATGCATTTAAAAAGTAATTTATTTTTTCATGTTTCCATCTAGATATTAAGTAAGCTGTCATGCAGCCAATGCATTGAAATATTTTTTCTTCTACACTTCCTTTTGTCTTGATTGGACTCTCATAATGACGGTTTGGCACCCAGAGCAGCGTATTTAATTAAAGTTCCAGTTTTGTGGTTTTGAGCATAGCTCCTCCCCTTTCAAGTTGACCACACCCATCTCATTGGCCACACCCATTCAGCTGTCTTCTGCAGCCTCCCTTTGATTTGAAGTCACCAGCCGCCACTGCTGCACAGAAGTTTAAAAATTTGCAAGTCGTACTGATTTGTTTATCCAAATTAACCAAGGCCACCCTTTGAAGATATTCATTGCTGAATTTTGGAGAATATAGCATCAGAAGTCATCTGATTTGGTAACACTGGCTGAGGTGCTTACAGGGATGCATTCCTATGTGACTTGCTTAATGTATATATCCTTGGCCAGTTTTTTCCTACAGGTGCTGATAACTGCCCCTGATGGCAAAGTATACCTGAATGTATAATCTTCTCTCACTCAGATAGTATTACATTGGCTGGCTTTCATACTTTCCTGCTGTTTGCTAACCCACATTTGTATTCTGTCCCCTCCAAGTAAAATTGATAGCTAGCATGAATTTTTGATAATTGCAAATTACAAAACTGTTATTTTCCCTTGCAGAGTGGACTGGTCTAGTATAGCTTATAAGGACCCCTTTCAATGGAAGATATATTTTACTTTTAATATCATTATTCTGAATATCTTATTTTCTTTTATGTCAATAAGGGAGCTATAGAATGAAGCCTTTATCCCTAAATAAGTAAATAATTTCCTCAGTGCTGTCTGTTCTCAACAGGGATAAACTCTAGGCAAGATACCAAATGGATAAACATCTTGGCACTGTTCAATCCTATAGATAACGTAGAATGTTTGTTTGTGTCTTTTGGCTTTTCCCGGTTAGGGGTCGCCACAGCAGAACTCCGGTCTGCTAATGATTGGTAGTGGATTTTTATGCAGAGGGTTACCAGCCCTGATGCACAACCTTCAACGAAGGCACGCCCCATTCACGTATGCCTCCACACAGAAGACGCTCTAGCTGAGAATCGAATGGGACAACATCTTGCTCTGAGGTGACAACGCTACCGCAGCACCACCACCGCAGTTATAGATAATGTAGAATAACATCTTGCTGTGAGGTGACAACGCTACCACAGCACCACCACCGCAGTTATAGATAATGTAGAATATCTGTTAAAATCTACACAGGATTGCAAAAATAAATTCCTTCACAAGATGTATCTTAAATTTAAACCTAAGTCTTCTGGAATAAATCTGTTCCTAAAGATAATTATTTGTGTATCCCTTCTCTCTTCCTGAAGGTCATAGCTGGTCAATTGCTGAAGAATGTTGGTCCTATTTGTAATCTATCATTTTTGGTACTAATAACAGGACCTCAGGTTTTAGTTTCACTCTGGAATCACATTGTTTGCAAAACTTCAGTTTGAAAATAAAAAAAAAAACAATAGAAAAGGATTACATTAAGACACCTCTCTTAAAAGTGATGGCATTTTTGACAGTTGCTGTTAAAGCTTTTTACCCAAGCTTGCTTATCTCTCCATGTCTGTCTTTGTTATAGTCCTAATTATTCATAGGTTTAAAGACAGTTGGTAATTTCTAATACGCGGATGAAACCTGTAATAACTCCCTTCTACCCTATACCGAATGCAGCAGCAGTTAGTCTATAGCTCCTCTTAACCTTCTGGCTGAGAGTTGTGTGAATGTGGTTCAAAATGAACTCTTAAACTTTCTTCAAAGCAATCACTTTATCACTGACTCTCACCAGTTAAGTGGTTAGCAGAGAGGACTAAAGCTATGAGCTGATTCCTGGCTACAGGGTTTGATTACTTTGGCATTCATTTGTGGTCGTGTGATACTGTTCAGGTCACTTAATGAGGCAACACTCCAAAGTTGCCATTGAAAAGGGGCGATTGTTTATAGTGAACTTGCCCAGTCAAAAAATTACACTGATTTCATAAAAGCTGTGGGCAGATGCTGCCATGTTTTATATTTTTAAGTTTGTCAGAACTTATATAAACAGCGGACTGCCTTGTGCACCCCAATTTTTGAACCTCATATTGCTGTTTGCTATTATCAGCCACATGCTGTTTATCAACTGGTCTTCTTTACTAACATCTGAAGCTTCCTTCATGTATTGGTTAATAAGTCATTTATATAATGAGCATATTAGAATAAACTAGATTAATGACCTATCTCAGTTTCCTGTTTTAAAAAGGATTTTTTGGAAAGTTCTATCCTGGACTTCATGTTCATTGTCTCTATAAAAGTTAGTTTGGTGGACAAAACCACATCCAGTATGCTGATGATTCTACCTTCCTCTACAATGGGAACTCGACACCTTCACTGTACTAAAACTGTCAGTATTATTTCTTAAACAGTAGTTCTGAGATTTCATCTGCTCTGTACACTTGAGAATGGAAGCACTGTTGAAAAGGTACAATCTTCATTAATGTGCGTTTATTAATATGGCAGGAGGTTGAATTGAACCACAAGGACCATTTTCAGACATGCACTTTGATTCAGAAATGCTGCATCCATGACCCCTGCCAATCGAACACTATTTACATTTCGTACATAACAAGCAAAAAAGTTAATAGTGCATGAGTATTATCAGCTCAATGTACACAAAGAACAGCTCCTCATCATGGTTACGGCTTAGCCACATGGCTACATCAATGTTAGATCACCATGCAGACAGAGTCTATTATGAGCTGCACAGGTAACCATTGAAGATACTCAAGAATCTGAATTGTTTTAGGGAATTCATGTGCACAGGCTGACAATGCTGATGTAATATACAGCAACACACACACACACACACACACACACACACACACACACACACACACACACACACACACGCACGCACGCACGCACGCACACACACACACACACACACACGCACACGCACACACACACGCACACACACACGCACACACACACACACACACACATGCACACACACACACGCACGCATGCACACACACACGCACACACGCACGCACGCACGCACACACACACACACACACACACACACACATATATATATTTATAGAGAGAGAGTGAGACAGAGGGACAGAAATGTGTAATGAAAATGGCAGTAATGGCTGATGACAGAGTAGAGTCTACACAATAGCAACACAATCCACAGTGATGGATATACAAAAGTGCAAGGGGATGCGTGAAAAAAGCATGTCAGAAAAACAGAATAAAGAAGGTTGTATGACCATACATGCATGTAGAATAATGTGAAATCTATAGTAAGTGTGTCAGAAAACACTTTTAAAGGAATGTTAGAATAGTGTTAAAGGCTAGAAAATGAACATTGTTTCTCAATATATAACCATCAGGGATTAAATTCTCCCCCAGTGTATTGACAATGTAGACATCAGTACAAAACTGTTACATGTATGCATTATGTTTGTCTTATTTCCAATGTAAGTGATAAACACATGGGGTGGTATTCATAGTTGTATGAACATGGTAGGGGTATCTGTGGTGTTTGTGAGTGATCATAGCTATGCCACGATTCACAGAGGTCATTTATGATAATGTGTAATTCTTGCATTTTACTGTAAGCAAAGTATAATGAGCTGTAAATGAGAAATAGTGTAGCACAATATATACTAATGAAGTGCTCTTGTGATTCAAAATGTAATACCTACACTCTATGCACATCTGTTGCTAAAATCATTACTGTACCTCTCATGTCTACTTTCCATTCCATAAACTTGCTCCATTGATCCCTTTAGTATTTTGACCGTGTATGCACAAGCACAAAATGACACCAAATAAAAGTATTTTCTCCACAGATCCCTTCAGCAATTTTACCATGTTTGCAAAAGCCCAAAAATGACAAGTATTTTCTCTATCCAGTTCAGCAGTTTGATCACGTATGCAAAAGCACAAATGACATCACTTTTCAAAAGAGTGTTAGAACAGTTTAAGATTGAAAACTGAACATTGTAAACAACCTATAACCATTAGGGGATCAGAACCCTCCCAGCAGTGTATTGACAATGTACACATCACTTCGTGACTACAAATAGCCATGGAAGCTGTTGGAACATAACTATTATCTTATCTTATGTCAGTATTGTTTGATGCATCAATGATCACCTCAGTTATGGGAAGGATGGCAAGATCTTATCATGTTCAAAGGATTTTTCTTCACTTTTGACATGGAATGAGGACTGTCATTTCACTGCGCATATATACATGCTTTGAAGTTCACTGTGGTTATATACAGGCTTTGAAGTTGCTCTCTGCCAACTGTCACACAACAGAGAAAGAGGATTTTTGTTTTATAAGTCCTTTATATTCATGTGTATTGCATTCATTTCTGTTTTACCATTATTAAAGGTAAGAAATGACAGAGATGATAAGGTGAAGCAAGTAGAGGGTAGAATTCATGGTAAGCTACTAAGGAATGAGCAGGACAGAGGTAACACGGGAGCGTATCGCTTAACTTTGTAGCTTAACAATGCTGCATTAATAGATTTGTTGATTAGAAAGTGCCAAACTCCATGACAGAATAGACCTAAGATAAGCCTTATCACACTATGGAATAAAACCACTTTGAGATGGGTCTGAAACTTGTGATTAGATTTTCTGAAAAGATTTTTAATTGCAGATCACAGATCCTACATGTGGGTGACATACCCTATTAATTCAGTTGTAGAATGCTACATTTGACCATTCATAGGTCATGATGCCTTAGAAGAATGTCACTTTTTCAGTACTTTTACAATGATCTAGCCAAAGTTGTGTTGGGAATTACATTACAACGTTGCTGCAAGCAGTAGAATGTAGACGGTTGTTCAGGTTGATGGGTGACACCCACTTGAGGTCATATTCTGAGTAATATTCATTTCTATTTTACTGTTTTCCTTGCAGATATGTCAGTAGGCACTCAATCTCATGAAAATGTAAGTTGTATTGGTCAAGCCTATTGTTTACTTTCATTTCTGTAATTGTTTTGAAGAATATATGTGGTCAGTACACATACCATGCCTGATATTTCCTTAAAGATTGTGGGTAGATAAATTATTATTATCAGGCAGACAACTGGTATGATATATGACATAAGACAACAGGGGTACTGCACTGATTACTTTTATAGCCATGCAATAAAAAATATTAATTCCTGCATTGTCCATGCCAACAGAGCAATGCCCAAAAAATGGGTCCTAAACAAACTTTGGGCTCTGGAGTCCCATTTACATCCAATCATAAGCCAAAATTTACTGATGTAGAAAATGAGGTTGTACTACAGGCCCTCTGACTACATGGACAAAGGTTCTTCAATACCCATACCACTGACCAGCCCTTCTGTAACTGTGCTTGGACTGATGTGGTCCCCAATTTCAATGCACTCTGTGGTCATGACCAAAACTATGGCATGGTCCATCACCAGTGCACTGATATGATCAGTGCTGCCACTCACAGAAAGAAACCATGGCACTAGAACAGAGGGTAACTGGCAGTGGGCTGTTGACCATGCCACTCCTTTCCAAAATGGAGAAGTCCAGTATCTCTTTAGAAGGCAGTACCATCTCCACAGAGTTTCATAGTGCAGTGCTGGATGTTAAGACTGAGTTGGACTGGCCCCAGGGAGTAAAAACTACAGATACCACAGGTATTTAATCCTACTTCATATTATCAGTAACCCCAAACCCTCCTTAACAACTTGTTAATATAATTTTCCTTACATCCACCTGGCTAACCATATGCAGATATGTTGAGGATAACATTTCTAGGTACATCTGTATGTCGTATGGCCAGGAGTATTAATTTTAGTAATTCTTTTATATTTGCAAAGCTAATGATTACATTTTTAGTTATGGTTCTTTGTCTTTCTTACACTGTGTATAATTTTATCTTTAGGGTATTCACAAGTGAATCTTTATCTGGCACAAGAAATGTGGAACTGACCTCCATCTGATGTTGGAGTTTCTTTTGCCTCTGATAAGATGGGAGCGACAGGCTAGCACAGTTAAGGAGTGCAGGGTATGTGTTGGACACAAGGAGTGTAACATCACATCTCCTGTATCCAGTATAGACACAGTCTTTATGCCTCTGACCACCCAGGAAACACAACTATCAGAAAGTGGACCGGTTGATGGGGACACTTGAGAACAGAGAAGTATGGATACTCCACATCAGAAATGTCTGATTCTGCCCCTTGCATTCATGGTTAGGATGGTACACAAATGGGGGCTGGTAATGGTGCTCACTGAAGCCATAGTTACTACCATAATATTGAGGTTGGCATGTCAGTAGCTGTCACTGAACGTATGTCCAGGGGCATCATGGAAGCACAGGCTAGTTCATTCAGAGCCATGGCCAAGCTAGAGATGGTGATTGAGTCTTAGCAGTCTGATATACAGGGGTGCATTACTCATATCTGTGATTCATTCAATAGACTGAATCACACATTGGATCTTTTTGAGTTTTCCCTGGGTTGTATGTCAGGAGAAAGGGGGTGTCCTCACTTCTGCTCATCTGCCACATCTGCAAATGTTAGCCAAAATGGCCATGGATGACTCAAATCCCTCTCTCACAGTATTAGCACTTCCACAGCAACATCAGTTGTGGCAGTGTCTACACCCAGGGAAGGTCATCACCATGGTTGTGCTCATTATCCTCTTGACATATTTTGCTACTGGTTGTTGGCCTAGGTCTTGCAGCACTACAGTACTGAGGTCATTATGCATCCAGTGCAACTACAGGCAGAGCCAGCTCACTTTCATGCATCCCCTGGACCTGTCCAGTAGGCCAAGTCACAGTGCTGGCCCACATACTGAAGCTGTATCCCTGCACACACACACAAACACACACACATGCACACACACACACACACACACACACACACACACACACACACACACACACGTGCGCACACACACACACACACACACACACACACACACACACACACACACACACACACACACACACACAAAAATTAGAGCCACTGGCACATCACACATACCCACTGATTCTGGCCCTTTAACTCATAAGGATCCCCTCACATGCAAGTACTCACAATACAAATAAATGCACTTTTTGTTTTGCTTCACCCTGGAACTCACACTCACATAACTGGGATAGATAATCCACATCTCTATATGACTACTGATGAGGCCAACACATGTCCAAAATTTCTGCATGATGTCTCTGTCCATACAGTACCTATTCACTATGTCTGTGTCATGGAGGGTAAAAAATGTTAAGTAAGCTCAGATAACTTGGCATCACTGGGTGTGGCATTTCATACTGCATCTGCTGCAATAACAGCCTCTTGTAGATGCTCATTTACAATAACTGCAGCAAACTCTAACACTATACTAGCTAAACCTGCCTAACCATGAGCACATGTGGATAGAGCTGCAGCAGGCTCAGAAATACTGAATGGCATTTAAATATTTCTGAATCTCTCCACCATATTGTTTGCCTCAGTATCACGTAGAACTTCATTATGCAGTCATTAGCATATAGCATGGTCAGCAATGATATACGCTAATGAGTGTATACTAAAGCACCTCATTAGCATATGTGGTGCTTTAATATAGAGTCATTAACATATAGTCCAACTGGTTATATTATTTTCGCTGGTGCACACATTGTACATAGCCACTCATCATGCAAATTCCATTACCACAATGTGGCAATTTTTTCTGAATTCAGCTTATAGTCTTTACATTAAAGTAAACAAATGTTTGCTGTGCAAAGTACCTATATTATGCTTAGAAAATGACTAAATGATCTGGCCAAATTCATTAACGCCTGCACTAAGTGTACACAGTGTATTCAAGAGCATCCCTACCACATTTTTTGTGTTTTCTAGTCACTCAGAAAGATTACACTAAGTCTACATGTAGTTTACACTTTGTGGTAACCTTTATACATCCCCCTTGATATTTAAGGCTGCAAAAAAATCTGTAGGAAAACTAAACTTAGGAGGAAAAAGGTGTGAGTTCTGTTTGTGTCATCGGGACACTCAAAATGGTTTACCTTTAGTGTAGGTATTAATGAATCCCAGGGATATCTTTTTTATAGTGAAGTTCTGATGTATGAGTCCTGCTATAACAGCCTTGCAATGTATACATTACTGCAATTGGACTTTGGATTTGGGGGAATACACCTTTGTTCAGCACCCCTCGTTGCTCTTTTAACTTCAATCTTGTGATAAAGCATACTAGCAACCAATGCATGTCATTACAGTAAAGTAACAAGAAACTAGTAACAAGAAACTAAAATAACTTTAAAAACTGTTAATATACTGCTTACATAAAAAGAAAAGTGTGTAAGTGTGAAGTGTCTAACAGCTTTTAAAGCCATTCATTCATCAGTCAGACATTTAGCTTCATGCTGCCATCTGCATGGCAGCACAAAGTGCTTTACAACTTTCAAAGCTGTAAAACACTTCTACACTCAAACACTATTTTCCTTCTGTAACTAGCAATGCCTTCAAGTAGCTGAAGTTCAGTGTACTCTAAAGCATTATGACTGAGTCTCCTGCTTGTAACTCATTTATTTATTATTGGTTCAGTGTACTCTAAAGCATTATGACTGAGTCTCCTGCTTATTACTCATTTATTTATTATTGGTTCAGTGTACTATAAAGTATTATGACTGAGTCTCTCTGCTTGTAACTCATTTATTTATTATTGGTTCAGTGTACTCTAAAGCATTATGACTGAGTCTCTCTGCTTGTAACTCATTTATTCATTATTGGTTCAGTGTACTATAAAGCATTATGACTGAGTCTCCTGCTTGTAACTCATTTATTTATTATTGGTTCAGTGTACTCTAAAGCATTATGACTGAGTCTCCTGCTTGTAACTCATTTATTTATTATTGGTTCAGTGTACTCTAAAGCATTATGACTGAGTCTCTCTGCTTGTAACTCATTTATTTATTATTGGTTCAGTGTACTCTAAAGCATTATGACTGAGTCTCCTGCTTGTAACTCATTTATTTATTATTGGTTCAGTGTACTCTAAAGCATTATGACTGAGTCTCCTGCTTGTAACTCATTTATTTATTATTGGTTCAGTGTACTCTAAAGCATTATGACTGAGTCTCTGCTTGTAACTCATTTATTTATTATTGGTTCAGTGTACTCTAAAGCATTATGACTGAGTCTCCTGCTTGTAACTCATTTATTTATTATTGGTTCAGTGTACTCTAAAGCATTATGACTGAGTCTCCTGCTTGTAACTCATTTATTTATTATTGGTTCAGTGTACTCTAAAGCATTATGACTGAGTCTCTCTGCTTGTAACTCATTTATTTATTATTGGTTCAGTGTACTCTAAAGCATTATGACTGAGTCTCTCTGCTTGTAACTCATTTATTTATTATTGGTTCAGTGTACTCTAAAGCATTATGACTGAGTCTCCTGCTTGTAACTCATTTATTTATTATTGGTTCAGTGT
Source organism: Protopterus annectens (assembly GCF_019279795.1). Classification (NCBI taxonomy): domain Eukaryota; kingdom Metazoa; phylum Chordata; order Ceratodontiformes; family Protopteridae; genus Protopterus; species Protopterus annectens. The sequence goes on along the minus strand of NC_056746.1, from coordinate 1,201,034,809 downwards.
ACTCTAAAGCATTATGACTGAGTCTCCTGCTTGTAACTCATTTATTCATTATTGGTTCAGTGTACTATAAAGCATTATGACTGAGTCTCTCTGCTTGTAACTCATTTATTTATTATTGGTTCAGTGTACTCTAAAGCATTATGACTGAGTCTCTCTGCTTGTAACTCATTTATTTATTATTGGTTCAGTGTACTCTAAAGCATTATGACTGAGTCTCCTGCTTGTAACTCATTTATTTATTATTGGTTCAGTGTACTCTAAAGCATTATGACTGAGTCTCCTGCTTGTAACTCATTTATTTATTATTGGTTCAGTGTACTCTAAAGCATTATGACTGAGTCTCTCTGCTTGTAACTCATTTATTTATTATTGGTTCAGTGTACTCTAAAGCATTATGACTGAGTCTCCTGCTTGTAACTCATTTATTTATTATTGGTTCAGTGTACTCTAAAGCATTATGACTGAGTCTCCTGCTTGTAACTCATTTATTTATTATTGGTTCAGTGTACTCTAAAGCATTATGACTGAGTCTCTCTGCTTGTAACTCATTTATTTATTATTGGTTCAGTGTACTCTAAAGCATTATGACTGAGTCTCTCTGCTTGTAACTCATTTATTTATTATTGGTTCAGTGTACTCTAAAGCATTATGACTGAGTCTCTCTGCTTGTAACTCATTTATTTATTATTGGTTCAGTGTACTCTAAAGCATTATGACTGAGTCTCTCTGCTTGTAACTCATTTATTTATTATTGGTTCAGTGTACTCTAAAGCATTATGACTGAGTCTCCTGCTTGTAACTCATTTATTTATTATTGGTTCAGTGTACTCTAAAGCATTATGACTGAGTCTCCTGCTTGTAACTCATTTATTCATTATTGGTTCAGTGTACTATAAAGCATTATGACTGAGTCTCTCTGCTTGTAACTCATTTATTCATTATTGGTTCAGTGTACTCTAAAGCATTATGACTGAGTCTCTCTGCTTGTAACTCATTTATTCATTATTGGTTCAGTGTACTCTAAAGCATTATGACTGAGTCTCTCTGCTTGTAACTCATTTATTCATTATTGGTTCAGTGTACTCTAAAGCATTATGACTGAGTCTCTCTGCTTGTAACTCATTTATTTATTATTGGTTCAGTGTACTCTAAAGCATTATGACTGAGAGTCCTGCTTGTAACTCATTTATTTATTATTGGTTCAGTGTATTCTAAAGCATTATGACTGAGTCTCCTGCTTGTAACTCATTTATTTATTATTGGTTCAGTGTACTCTAAAGCATTATGACTGAGTCTCCTGCTTGTAACTCATTTATTCATTATTGGTTCAGTGTACTATAAAGCATTATGACTGAGTCTCCTGCTTGTAACTCATTTATTCATTATTGGTTCAGTGTACTATAAAGCATTATGACTGAGTCTCTCTGCTTGTAACTCATTTATTTATTATTGGTTCAGTGTACTCTAAAGCATTATGACTGAGGGCCAGATTCAGGAAGGCTTACACAGAGTTCAAGAGTAGTGTAAGCCTCCGTGTAAGCCTCCCGATTCAGGAACAGCCCAAATCTCCGTGTAAGAGACAGCTAACATGTCTCTTACACGGACTGGGCGTGGAAATGCTCAATACCTCATTTGCAGCTCAAAGATATGCAAATGAGGTATCTGAGCGATCCACGAAGCAGAAACCAGTCCGTGTAACGGACGTGTTAGCTGCAGAAATGTACTCAGCTGACAACTGAGTACATTTCTGCAAAATTAAAAACGGAGCTATGTCAGCTCCAAATAAAGGGTGCATTTGTTTTATTAAGCATGCCAATGGCCAAATATGTGGCCATTGGCATGAAAACTTTGCAAAAATATGTTATATAACTTTTTTTTTCACGGGATTTTGAGGTTTAACTGCAGCACACCCAGCAAATGGGGTGCTACCTAAAACTAAAAACCGAAGCTTATAAGCCCACAATTGTGGGATTTATGTATTACATGGAATGTCAATGGAGGGACTTGCAGACCAAAAACAATATGGCCTCTGTTTAGTGGTTGTCAAGGGGGGGAAGCTCCGTGTAAGACATGTAACTAGTCATTACTAGGCAATCCTATGTAAATGAGGGTTACAATACTGAATCACACTGCTACATAGGTAATGAGCACTTTCTGAGTAGTGTAAGAGTTAGAGAAGGGGGAGGAACAGAGTAAGAGGTAGGTGACATCACCGGGGGGAAGAATAGATACAAATGTACCAGATTGGAGAGCAATGTAAGGTGAAAGATGACAGACAGACTTCAGGGAGGGAGGTGTGTCCCAACAGAACACTAGGAAAGTCAAGGAATTGAAGGTTTACGCTATCCCTACACTCAAAGTTTCTTGAAATACGTGCATGCGCGCGTGTGCGCGCGTGTAAGGCAGGCTCAACATATGGGAGTGTGTTGCAAACCATTTACAACGGTTTGCGGCGTCTGCGTGTGGAAGGCAGTGTGCGCGCGTTTTAACATGAATCAGCCTAGTTCACACTGTGTAAGGATGTGTGCACGCGTGTAACACTGTGTAGGGATGTGTGCGCGCGTTTAAGTGACTGTGAGCGTGTTTAAGCTGGTGTGCACATTGCTCCCCCTCAGGAAACAGAGAGGAAACAGGAAACAACTAAAATACACGGAAACTGCCAGAGGATACTGCTGCAGTTAATTGTTGGAAACAATTGGAAGCAGGCAATCATGCAGGCAGACTAGAAGCCCAACCCAGCATTTAAAACACTGCAAAGAGCAGTGCAGGGTGTTTCTCACAAGAGATACTGCAAGAAAGTAAGCTATCAGAATTGAAAACTGAAAAAAGCTGAACTCGGAGCAGAAATGCTAGGGGCTGCCATAGCTGTTATAATCAGGCAAAGGCGAATTGCTGAGGGTGGTGACAATGCAGATGCTGACAGACAACCCAGAGTGAGGAGAAGGAGAAGAGTATACAGGCCCAGGGTCACCTACCATGGGTTACATGAGCTGGAGATAGTAGAGCGCTACAGAATGGACAGAGACCTTCTGCAGCAGATTGTTGAGCTGTGCAGGCCACATCTCACACACAGAACCAACAGAGGGGAACCCATCCCAGTGGAAACCAAGGTATGTGTTGGCCTAAGAATACTAGCAACAGGTACCTTCCAGAAACCAACTGGTGATATGATGGGGATATCACAGGCATCAGCCTCCAGGGTACTGCACCAGTTCCTGGATGCCATGTCAACACATGTCGGTGATCATATATATGTCCCTAATGACCGTGAGGTTGTGGCCAGCAATATGCGTCTCTTCCAGCAAATAGCAGGATACCCTGACGTGCTGGGTGCAATAGACTGCACGCACGTACGCATCAAAGCACCAGCTGGTGAGCGGGGTAGAGTCTACATTAACCGCAAGGGATACCCCTCCATCAACTGCCAGGTCATGTGTGATGCCCAGGGCATAATAATGAATGTGTGTGCTTGCTGCCCTGGGAGCTACCACGATTCCCACATCTGGCATCTGACACAGCTGTACCAATCATTTGCCAGTGGGGACTTCCCACACGGACACCTAGTGGGGGATGCAGGTTATGCACTTGAGCCGTGGCTGATGACACCCATCAGAAATGCACACACACCTGAACAGGAATGCCATAATGAGGCACACGCACAAACACGTAATGTCATAGAGCATGTGTTTGGGCTGCTCAAGTCATGGTTCCAGTGTCTGGACACATCTGGTGGAGCCTTGCAGTACACACCAACTACATGTACCCAAATGGTCATGATATGTGCTATGCTACATAATAGGATCCTGCGGAAACAGCTGCAGCAGGACCAGCACAGGGCTGAGCCTAACATCCCCCCACCATTGCCAAGGCCACCACAGGCAGAGGGTGACTCGGAGGAGGAACAACCTGACCTTGTCCCAGTAGGCAGAAGGAGGCGTGCCCAGTATGCCCTGGCCTTGGCAAAGAGGCAACGCATAGCACATACACTTGGTCAGTAGGAACACTGGGACTGATACCCGCTCTGACTCACTCATATAGTAACAGGGATGCCTAACATGACACAACCTGCTTCCAAACATGTACAGGGAGTGTAGTATGTGCATCCGACAGAGGCAGCCCTGCAGCACTACCTGAGGCATGAATGCCATGTGTTAAGTAATGTAATACCATGTACCATATGCACACCTGAGGACCTGACTAACATCCACCCTCACCAATCATAAACCACAAAAAACACAAACCTAACTCATAGGTACCACAAGGGATAGTAACCTAGATGTAATGCTACCCAATGCCAGAAGTATAAATGCATGCAGTGTAAACGCACACAGTATAGAGAATGTAGATATCAGTGCTGTAATAGAAAACAGGGTCAAAGCCCACATCAGCACCCTGACACTACCAGGTCACACCTCTGTCCTAATAGCAGGAACAGCCCCAGGCCTACTCTGGCAACGTGAGTGTCAAATGAAATATTACTGTCAACCTGGGTGCCCAGGTCCCTGATAACCTCTTCTGTGCTTAGAGGATTGCCACCTAGATGGGAACTAGGGGTAACCCTGTTGTTCCCGAAGGGTATGACTATGCATTGTTTAGCATTTAACGTAAGGCCATGGCTCTGGCACCAGTTATCTGTGTCTATGAGACCCTTCTGAAGGATGTCTGTGTCAGATGGGTTTCCAACTATGGTTCCCAGTTTGCAGTCATCTTCAAACTTTGTCAGCCATAATCCTCCTGTGTTTGCTTGTACTTCTGAAAAGTAGATGATGAACAAAAGTGGGCCCAGGACTGAGCCCTGTGGGACACCACTTGTGACAGCTCTGGAGTGTGACATGGCACCAGCAACTTTGACCCTGTGTGTTCTGTCACTTAGCCAGTGTGAAACCCATCCTGTGATGTATGGGCTCACATTTAAGCTGGTGATGTTTTCAATGATACCTGAGTGGGGTATTGTGTCGAAAGCCTTTGCCAGGTCAAGGTAGGCTGTGTGGACTGCCTTGCCCACGTCAATGGCCTGGGTGACTGTCATGAAAAAGTCAACCAAGTTTAAAAGGCATGATCTGCCCTTGACAAAGCCAAACTGGATTGGATCCAACGTCTGCAAGTCCCCTATGTCTTCATTTATCATTCCCATTATGATCCTCTCCATAGCTTAGCAGACCAGGCTTGTCAAGCTGATGGGATGGTAGTTTCCGGGGTTGGTGGAGGCACCTCCTTTGTGAAGTGGGTCCACCATTGCCGTATGCCATGCCTTGGCCACATATCCTGAGGTGAGGCTAAGATTAAACAGGTGCCCTAACTGCGGGTGTAATTCCTCATTGAGTTCATGGAGCACACAACTGGGGACACCATCTGGTCCCATGGATAAAGTGTTTTCCGCCTTGGATAGAGCAGTTCTCACCCCAGCATTGGAGATGTTTGGGGGGCTACAATCCTCTGGTGTAGATACCCCTCCAGTTGGGGGGAGGGGGGGGAGAAATCCGCACTGAACCTGTCAGCCAGTATGTTGGCAATGTCTGTAGGTTCAGTGATATTTACATCATTCTGAACTAATTCTGAGCATATCTGGGAGTTCCCTCCCAGGTGTCAAACATAGGTAAAAAAGGCCTCATGATTGTCCCTTGAGTCCTGAGCGGGTTTACTTCCAAAACTTGCCTTGGATGATTGTATGGGGGAACCCAGTGTTTTACTCATAATGAGCAGGGGTGTCTTCCCTTCTACGGATGTCGCTCTATGTTGTAGTAGCTCCTTCCTTTTGTTTTAGAGCTTGTTTATGGCTGGGGTCCACCAGACTGGATGCTTGCCTGTGGTACAAAGAGTCTTTGTTTTGTTTGGGATTGCTTGATCCATGCAGTCCTGGAGGTGCTGGTAGAAGGCATTTGTAAGTGATACAGCGGCTTGGGTAATGGTGTCCGCTGGCTTGGGGGCCTTGAAAGAGACCACACCAGTCCTTAGAAATGTGAAGTCGGCATTTGAGATGGTCTTCACTGTTTGTTTTTCCATCTGGGGTGTGGGTGGGATGTGGACTCCCACTGAGATTAGTTCATGATCTGATCTCACCAATGATAGGTATACTGCTGGTGTTGAACAGTGTGACCCCATGTTCGTGATGATGAGTTCTAGTATGTTGTCTCCACTTGTGGGGATGGTGACCAGTTGTTCCATGGCATTTGAGTGTATGAACTCTTGGAACCTTTGGGTTAGAGTGTTGGGGCTTGACTAGTGATCCCAGTCTATATTTGGATAGTTAGAATCACCCAGTATGATGGTGTTTGGAGATACAGTTATCCCCTCCAGTGTTTTCAGACAGCTGTGTGAGGTACCTGAGTTTGAGAGGGTGGCATGTAACATGCTACAAACTGCAGAGCAGTCTTGCCTACGGTTACTGGCACCTGGATGGTCTCCGATGCATCGTGTGTTGCCACCAACCTTGAGGTGAGGGTGTCCTTGATGAATATGGACACCCACCCTCCTTTCCTGGTGTTGTCCGGATTTTGGTGCCGGAACGCATGATATGAGGTAACACCCGATAGTGCCGGGGTGCTGTCAGAAGCCGTGAACCAGGTTTCAGGAACAGCACAGACATCAATGTGCTACATACTGAGAAGGGTGTCGAGTGTGTGCAGCTTGAGGTTGAGACCTCTGGCATTGAGCAGCATTACCCTTAGTGACTTTCCTTTTCTGTGTTCTAGGGTGGTAGGTGTAGAATCTGATTCTTGCATAAAAAAGGCACAATGGGGGTGGCAAGAGCATCATCCGAAATCCGGAAGCCCAGGGGTGGCAGGTGCAAGCCATCCCTTGCAAATCAGCGTGGCCTGTCCAGCATGTCATCCCAGGCAGACAGACATTGGACCCCCTTTGAATGACACCATAGTTTAAGCAAATTATTACAGCTGATCATCTTGTCTCTGTTTATGTGGCATCATACTTGGTGAAGGTAGTATACTGCTCAAGGTCAGGGTCATACCTGCCTGGCCTACATAATCAGAGGGATCCTCTATGTCTCTTTCCATGTAGTCCAGGGAGGTACATCTCAGGTCGTTCACACCAGCATGGATAATGACTGGATCAGATTTGTACTTGCAGTTGAGTGACCTGAGTGCTTGCATTATGTGGTGGATTCCAGTGCCCGATAGGCAGCTTACTGTGACCTCCTCCGTACTCGATCTGGTGAGCGGGACGTCAGTGTGTCTGACTATGGAGTCACCTATGACAAGTGTGTCTGGCATTGTGTTTGGCCTTAAGGGCTGTGACTGTTTGGCACACTGACTCTGTGGTCTATGTGTTGCATGTGCTGTGCCCTGTGGAGGCAGTTGTGTGGGTGTCTGCTGTGGTGGCCGCTGCTGTTTTGGTAGAATTCTGATCAGAGCCTCCGAGTATGTCTTTGTGTGTCTATGTGTATGATTTTAAGTTGTGATAGTGCTATGTGAGACTGGGTTTGTGATGTGTGTGGTTACCTTCACCTTCTCTCTGGTCTTGCTAGTCCTATGTTGATAGAGCTCAGCCTCCACTTTGGCTATATAGTTGCATCTCTCACATGTATGTGTGTTTTATGGGAGAAGGAGAGGGTTGTCAGTGTACATGAGGCAATTGTAACATTGCCTCAATATTCCCAGGTTCACCAGCTGAGCAGGAGAGGACACTAGCAACTGATCCCTAGACATGCTAGAAGGAATAGACAAAACAATGTTGGAATGCAGTGAGATATCAAGCCCCCCAAACCACATCATAGTGCTTGACTGACAATACCTACACATACACCATAGTTTCATAGTGTCATAGTTTACTAGTAGGCTATCCGCCCTAGTGCATGTATATGCCTAGCCATAGTGATGTGGCTATTGCCACCCCTTATAGTGGTAATAAGTGTACAGAATAGATTCCGAATATTGTGCCTCTGACTTAGTAGTGACACATTATGAACCCTTACGTAATTGAATAACATGACTGTGCCTCTGTCTAGTCTGTGCCTCTGTCTCATATGCAGTTGTCCAGATGTCTCTTGAAGAGAGTCAGTGAGGGACTCTGTCCAACATGAACTGGGATACTCTGCTAGAGTGTGAGATGCCTCTGAGTTATGACTCTGTCCCTCCAGCATGTCCTATACATGTATGTGCTGAGGTTCAAATCTTCAGCTCTCATGGTTCTGGTGGATTTGGATTGCTTGCAGTGGAGCATGTCCACCAAATCCTGATTGGACATGGTCTTGAATGTCAGGCATAGGTCACCTGTAAGTATGCGGTATGACACTGAATAAAGCTGGGTTTCCTCTATTCTGGAAGCATATGACATGTGTTGTAGACCCTGATCTTCATGGTAAGGTACTTTTGGGGTCTCTCCAGCTGTTGCAAGTGCTGGGTGAGGTACATACCAAATGGGGCTTTGTATTCAATCATGGGCCTGATAAGGGAGAAGTATAGTGGTACAATGACCTCCTATGATCTGGATGGAAAACCCTCCATGATAAGGTGGCCAAGATAGATAGTCTTTCTAACCACTTTGGCAACATGGGTGTCAAATGAGATGTCACTATCTACACGTGTCCCCAGGTGTCTGATTTGTTTTCTGTGCTCAGTGTGTTGCTGTCTATGTATTGATCTGTGGGTACTTTGTTCCTCCCAAAGGGGATGACTACACATCAGTTGCATTCAGTTTCAGGCCATGAGTCTGGCACCAGCTATCCGTCTTTGTGACGGCATTCTGTAGGATGTGTGTGCCGGCTGATGTATTCACTATGGTGCCTAGGTTGCAGTCATCTGCAAACTTTGTCAGCCACAACCCTCCTATGTTTGCTTTCACATCTGAAAAGTAAATACCAATTAAGAGGGGTCCCAGGACACATCCTTGTGGGACACCACCTGTGACTGGCTTTGAATCCGACAAGGCACCTGCAATGTTGACTTTATGGGTTCTGTTTCCTAGCCATTTTGCAACCTATCCTGTGACATATGGTGTTATATGTCAGCTGTTGAGCTTGTCTATGATGCCTGAGAGGGGTATTGTGTCACTGGCCTTAGCCAAGTGCAGGTAGGCTGTGTGGACTGTGTAGCCCTCATCAATGGCCCTACTGACAGTTTCATAGTAGTCAACTAGGTGCAAAAGGCAGGATCTGCCCTGTACAAAGCTGAACTGGGTGGGATCAAGGGTCTGTAGGTCAGCAATGTCTCTGTGTAAGAGCTCCATAATGACTCTTCCCATAGCTTTGCAGACAAGGCTGGTTAAGCTTGTGTGGTGGTAGTTGCCATGGTCTGTGGAGGCATCTCCTTTGTGGAGTGGGACCACTGTTGCCGTTCGCCAGTGTTCAGGTACATATCCTGTAGCAAGGCTAAGGTTAAATAGCATTTGTATATACGGGTCCAGCTCCTTCTGGAGTTCACATAGCATGCAACCGGGATACCATCAGGTCCCATTGATGCTGTGTACTTGTCTTTGCTGAGTGTGGCTCTCACATGGACATCCAAGATGACAGTGAGGTTACATACAGCTGTGATAACTATCTTCTTTTGGGGGTGAGGGAGGGGGTAAATCACACTGAAGCTGTCCGCCAGAATGTTGCCAATATCTGTCAGGTTACTGGAATATATGTTGCTGTGTACCAACTCTGAGCATATCTGAGGGTTCCCAACCAGGTGTCTGACATAACTGAAGAAAGCAGTGTGGTTACCTTCATTGTCTTTGGTGATTTATGTCCCCAAGTTGACCTTGCATGTCTTTATGACATAATGTAGCTTTCTACTAGTGCTCATCACAGCTGTCTTCCCTTTTGGAGATGTAGCTCTGTCTTGCATTAGTATCCCTCATCTGTTATACAGTTTGTTTATGGCTGTGGTCCACCAGACAGGCCACTTTCCCTTTGTGGAGAGGGTCCTGTTTTTATTTGTGATTGCATGGTCCATGCTTTCTGACATCTAGCTAAGGGGAGGTCATTGTGGTTCTGCAGTTATCTTTCATCAGCATTAGAAATGACCACAACAGCCCCTGTGGGGTGTACCTCATGCAGACACATCCAGCAACTGTAAAGTCCACAACAGTATCTCACCAGGAGTATGAAAGAGCTGGAACACATGTAATGTGTCGCCTGATTAAACAGAGTGCAGCTCCACACACTGCCATGCTGTCCACTCAGACGCAAGCTGTGCCTGATGTAGAAAGCCATGTCCAAGCTGGAATCAATGCACATGCTGCACCTTGTACAATCTGAATGGCAGGGAGCTATGCACATGAGGGACCTGAACCCCAGCACTGACATACATAGGACAGGCTGTACTGCATTATCCATAACACAGAAGCCACCCCCACGCATGAGTAAACTACCAGTACAGGTTATCCGTAGAGTCACTCGTTGATTCCCCTCAACAGGAATCCTAATGAGTGGATGGGAGATGGTAGGTTTACCCTGGGTATCAATGTTATGTCACAGGTAGACAGAGGCACAGTATACTAAACAAGACATATGTCATGGCAAACTAGACTTACAATGTGTTGACGGACAAACACACTCTCCGACTAGCATTAGAAATGGCCTAGGGCACATCGGTAGTGTTTTCCAATGTACACCCATGTTGTGGAATACACTACTGATGTTGGATGAGACTGTTGTAAGTAGTTCACATCTGAACATAATGCAACATGGTCAGATAGGTTCATAGGTACATAGGGTTATACTAGGCTATCTTCCCTAAGGCAGGTATAAGCCTAGCCCAGAGTTTGTTGGCGTACACCACCCCTTATATGGAAACAGTACTGTGCCCATTATTTTGTCGTGCCTCTCTCCAGCAGTGACACAGTGACGATCCCCGGGTTAAACGTATGACCTCCCATCCACAGGTCAAGATACCTCTTGAACACAGCCAGTAAGGTGCTCTGCCTCACATGGACCGGGATAGTATTCCACAGCATAGGGAGTCTCCGAGTGACAACTCCATCACTCCAACATGTCCAACGTACATCCATGCTAAGGTGTAAGTCACTTGCACTACTGGTTCAGGTGGATCTGCCGATTCTGATGTAGAGCATGTCCATTAATCCCTGTTTGGACATGGCCTTGAATGTCAGGCACATGTCACCTCTAAGCAGACGGTATGTGACTGAATAGAGCAGGAGTGTCTTCAATCTGGCAGCATATGACAGATGTTGGGGTTCCTTTATCCTTTAGGTGGGGACATTCAGGGTGTCTCCAATTGCTGCAGATGTTGGGTGAGATACATCCAGAATAGGGCATTCTACTCGATCACCGGTCTGATAAGTGAAGAGTACAGGGGAACAATGACCCACTAGATCTGGATGTGAATCCCATCCTGATCAGGTGGGCAATGTAGAAGGTCTTTCTAGCCACTTTAGCAACGTGAGTGTCAGAAGAACGGCGACTGTCAACCTGGGTCCCCAGGTCCATGATAACCTCCTCTGTGCTTAGAGGATTGCCACCTATATGGTAGCTTGGGGTTACCTTGCTTTTCCTGAAGGGTATGTCTACACATGTTGTGCACTTTGACTTCAGGCCATGGCTCTGGCACCAGCTATCAGTTACAGTGAGTCCCTTCTGAAGGATATCCGTGTCTGATGCACTGTTCACTATGGCACCCAGTGTGCAGTCATCTGCAAACGTTGTCAGCCAAAGTCCTCCCATGTTGGCCTGTACTTCTGGGAAGTACATGACAAACAATAGGGGGCCAAGGACTGAGCCCTGTGTGACACCACCTGTGACCAGCCTGGAGTCTAACATAGTGCCAGCAACTCTAACCCTGTGGGTCCCATCCTTAAGCCAGTTTGCAACCCATCTTGTGACATATGGGTTTACATTTCAGTTGTTAGGGTTTTCCACAATACCTGAGTGGGGTATTGTGTTGAAAGTGTTTGCAAGACCAAGGTAGACTGTATGGACTGCCTTTCCCCAACAATGGCCTAAGTGACCGTTTTGAAGATGTCATCCGAGTACAAAAGGCATGATTTGCCCTTGCCCAAGCCAAACTGGGACGAGTACAATGTCTGCATGTCCCCTATATCTTTGTTTATGAGCTCAATTATGATCCTCTCCATAGCTTTGCAGACTAGACTTGTTAAGCTTATGGGGCAGTAATTACCAGGGTCCTTAGAGGCACCACCTTTGTGCAGATGTGCACAACTGGACCCTAACCAGGCTGTTGTGCACACTATGGAAATGTAAAGCAGTGATAGGACTAAAGCCCAGGATACTGACTACCACAGTGAAAGTACTGAACCACTACACTATACAGTACTACAGTGTTAGGTCAGTATGAACGGATGTTGACAACTGTGTGCAAAGTATCCCATGCAAAACCTGCAGGCACAGTATACTCCCTGTTGTGTTCACACAAAAAGCATTTGGACAGTAACTACACAACATGGCACAGAACACACAACCATAAACTGGAGGTATTTGTTGAAGGTCACACTCATCCACAAATGTGATGGGCTGCAGAGTTCAACATATGGAAAGCCCACACTGGGCATGCTCACACACTTAGATAAATGAGACATCTTTCACACAACATGCCATGGGAAGGCTGAACTGGGCATGCTCACACACTTAGTCCAAATGTTACTCCTAGCAACTGTGAAAACACACCAGAGGATGCTCATTCCCATTTCTAGACACTGATCATGTAAGCACCCTATAAGTATATCAGGAGAAAAAGAATCTTTCAGTAATCCGAATTGCGCGCTCTGCTAATGCGTCCGTCTCTAGTGTCATAACATAGTTAGGTAGGGGTTTGAATCCAGCAAGTAACAAGTGTGTGTGAAGGGGGGTAAGTGTGTATGAAAGGAACATCCCTTTTGGCAACTGGGAAAACACACCACAGGATGCTCATTCCACTTTCTAAACTCTGATGATGTCAGCACCCTATAAGTATATCGGGAAAGAAGCTCTCCCAGTAATGCGAATAGCGCGCTGTGCTAATGCATCCGTCTCTAGTGTCATAACATAGTTAAGTAGGGGTTTCAATCCAGCAAGTGGCAAGTGTGTGAAGGGGGGTAAGTGTGTATGAAAGGAACATCCCTTTTGGCAACTTGGAAAACACACCACAGGATGCTCATTCCACTTTCTAAACTCTGATGATGTCAGCACCCTATAAGTATATCAGGGGAAAGGAACTCTCCCAGTAATGCGAATAGTGCACTGTGCTAATGCATCCGTCTCTACTGTCATAACATAGTTAGGTAGGGGTTTGAATCCAGCAAGTGGCAAGTGTGTGTGAAGGGGTGTAAGTGTGTATAAAAGGAACATCCCTTTTGGCAACTGGGAAAACACACCACAGGATGCTCATTCCACTTTCTAAACTCTGATGATGTCAGCACCCTATAAGTATATCAGGGGAAAGGAAATCTCCCAGTAATGCAAATAGCGCACTGTGCTAATGCGTCCTTCTCTAGTGTCATAACATAGTTAGGTAGGGGTTTGAATCCAGCAAGTGTTTGTGAAGGGGGTAAGTGTGTATGAAAAGAACATCCCTTTTGGCAACTGGGAAAACACACCACAGGATGCTCATTCCACTTTCTAAACTCTGATGATGTCAGCACCCTATAAGTATATCAGGGGAAAGGAAATCTCCCAGTAATGCGAATAGCGTGCTGCGCTAATGCGTCTGTTTCTAGTGTCATAACATAATTAAATAGGGGTTTGAATCCAGCAAGTGGCAAGTGTGTGTGAAGGGGGGGGTAAGTGTGTATGACTGAAATATCCCTATTGCCAACTGGGAAAACACACTACAGGATGCACATAAGCCTTTCTAAATGATATCACAATTATGTATGGCTTTTGATTACAGACATGCCACGTGTGTTTTGCCCACACAGAATGTCCATGTGTGCGGGTGTCCCTCACAATAATGCATGACATTGATTAAACCAGTTATGGCAATGCACACATGATGTATGTGTGTGCCAAATACACATATGTACCTGTGACCTTCAATAGTTACCATGTGTGATGCCTGCCACATGTGAATACATGGTATTTGCACAGGGTAACATTATGACTGTGGTCTTCTGTGCAGGTGCTGCATGTGGGATGTGTATATTCAGTGTGAGATGTAGATGCTATCAGCCTAGTAGTGAGGGATACACACCTGGTCTGGGGCATATAGTCTACATGTTGTTGATGTACAGGTGCTGCATGTTTTCACCTGTTGTGGGAGTGGTAAGACGTTATTCCATAGCAATGCAGTGACTGCATGCTAAGAACCATTCAGCTAGGGTGTTGTAGCTGCACTAATTCATTAGCATTCAGTAATATGTCAGAATCCCTGGTGAGGGTCTGATGCCAACAAAGGTCAGGGGTCTACCAGCCTGTGTCACTTGCTCAGTGATCCCTTCCATGTTCCCTATCATGTATCCCAGTGAGGGACATCCCACCTCAGCTGTGGTGGTATGGACAATGACTGAGTCATATGTGTCCATGCATCTGACTGACCTGTATGCTTGTGTTATGTGGTGGACCACAGTGCCCCATTTTTTAAGGCATTTTAAATCATGTGCCTATTTCCGTGCAAATTCTCGATCACCGGTCTGATAAGTGAAGAGTACAGGGAACAATGACCCACTAGATCTGGATGTGAATCCCATCCTGATCAGGTGGGCAATGTAGAAGGTCTTTCTAGCCACTTTAGCAACGTGAGTGTCAGAAGAACGGCGACTGTCAACCTGGGTCCCCAGGTCCATGATAACCTCCTCTGTGCTTAGAGGATTGCCACCTATATGGTAGCTTGGGGTTACCTTGCTTTTCCTGAAGGGTATGTCTACACATGTTGTGCACTTTGACTTCAGGCCATGGCTCTGGCACCAGGTATGAGTTCCCGTGAGTCCCTTCTGGAGGATATCCGTGGCTGATGCACTGGCCACTATGGCGCCCAGTGGGCAGTCGTCTGCAAACGTCAGCCAAAGTCCTCCCATGTTGGCCTGTACTTCGGGGTACATGAAAAAAGGGGCCAAGGACTGAGCCTGTGTGACACCACCTGTGACCAGCCTGGAGTCTAACATAGTGCCAGCAACTCTAACCCTGTGGGTCCCATCCTTAAGCCAGTTTGCAACCCATCTTGTGACATATGGGTTTACATTTCAGTTGTTAGGGTTTTCCACAATACCTGAGTGGGGTATTGTGTTGAAAGTGTTTGCAAGGCCAAGGTAGACTGTATGGACTGCCTTTCCCAACAATGGCCTAAGTGACCGTTTTGAAGATGTCACCCAAGTACAAAAGGCATGATCTGCCCTTGCCCAACCCAAACTGGGAGGGGTACAATGTCTGCATGTCCCTATATCTTTGTTTATGAGCTCAATTATGATCCTCTCCATAGCTTTGCAGACTAGACTTGTTAAGCTTATGGGGCAGTAATTACCAGGGTCCTTAGAGGCACCCTTTGTGCAGATGTGCACAACTGGACCCTAACCAGGCTGTTGTGCTCACTATGGAAATGTAAAGCAGTGATAGGACTAAAGCCCAGGATACTGACCACCACAGTGAAAGTACTGAACACTACATATACAGTACTGTGTTAGGTCAGTATGAACGGATGTTGACAACTGTGTGCAAAGTATCCCATGCAAAACCTGCAGGCACAGTATACTCCCTGTTGTGTTCACACAA
This sequence comes from Protopterus annectens, assembly GCF_019279795.1. NCBI lineage: Eukaryota > Metazoa > Chordata > Ceratodontiformes > Protopteridae > Protopterus > Protopterus annectens. Next base: position 1,201,019,208 of record NC_056746.1, on the reverse strand, counting down.
AAGCATTTGGACAGTAACTACACAACATGGCACAGAACACACAACCATAAACTGAGGTATTTGTTGAAGGTCACACTCATCCACAAATGTGATGGGCTGCAGAGTTCAACATATGGAAAGCCCACACTGGGCATGCTCAAAACTTAGATAAATGAGACATTTTTCACACAACATGCCATGGGAAGGCTGAACTGGGCATGCTCACACACTTAGTCCAAATTACTCTAGAACTGAAAACACACCAGAGGATGCTCTTTCTTTCTAGACACTGATCAGCCCCCATAAGTTATGGAAAAAATCTTAGTAACAATGGAGCACACTAGTGTCATAACATAGTTAGGTAGGGTTTGAATCCACCCAAATGTGAAGGGGTAAGTGTATGAAAGAACACCCCTTTGGCAACTGGGAAAACACACCACAGGATGCTCATTCCACTTTCTAAATTTGATGATGTCAGCACCCTATAAGTATATCAGGGAAAGAATCTCCCAGTAATCAAGCGCGGGCTAATGCATCCGTCTCTAGTGTCATAACATAGTTAGGTAGGGGTTTGAATCTAGCAAGTGGCAAGTGTGTGAAGGGGCGTAAGTGTGTATGAAAGGAACATCCCTTTTGGCAACTGGGAAAACACACCACAGGATGCTCATTCCACTTTCTAAACTCTGATGATGTCAGCACCCTATAAGTATATCGGGGGAAAGGAAATCTCCCAGTAATGCGAATAGCACGCTGTGCTAATGCATCCGTCTCTAGTGTCATAACATAGTTAGGTAGGGGTTTGAATCCAGCAAGTGGCAAGTGTGTGTAAAGGGGGGTAAGTGTGTATGAAAAGAACATCCCTTTTGGCAACTGGGAAAACACACCACAGGATGCTCATTCCACTTTCTAAACTCTGATGATGTCAGCACCCTATAAGTATATCAGGGGAAAGGAAATCTCCCAGTAATGCAAATAGCGCGCTCTGCTAATGCGCCCGTCTCTAGTGTCATAACATAGTTAAGTAGGGGTTTGAATCCAGCAAGTGTATGTGAAGGGGGTAAGTGTGTATGAAAAGAACATCCCTTTTTGGCAACTGGGAAAACACACCACAGGATGCTCATTCCACTTTCTAAACTATGATGATGTCAGCACCCTATAAGTATATCAGGGGAAAGGAAATCTCCCAGTAATGCGAATAGCGTGTGCTAATGCGTTTCTAGTGTCATAAATACAATTAAATAGGGGTTGGAATCCGTAAGTGCGCGTGTGGAAGTGTAAAGGACTGAAATATCCCTATTAAGCAACTGGGAAAACAATACTCAGGATTTATGTTTTCTAACGATATCACAATTATGTATGGCTTTTTGATTACACATGCTACGTGTGTGTTTTGAACAGAATGCCCATGTGTGGGTGTCCCCCATAAATAATGTAATAATATTTAAACCTGTTATGGTAACACACATGATGTATGTGTACAACACATATGTACCTAACCTTCAATACTATGTGATGCCTGCTACATGTGGGAATACATGGTATTTGCACAGTAACATTACATCAGTCTTCTGTGCAGAAAAGGCATGTGGGATGTGTATATTCAGTGAGGATGGATATCAGCCTAGTAGCAGGATACACACCTGCCCAGTATAACTACATGTTGTTGATGCATGGTGCTGTATGTTTTCACCTGTTGTGGGAGTGGTAAGATCGTGTTATTCCATAGTTAATGCAGTGACTGCATGCCAAGAACCATTCAAATAGGTGCTGTAGCTGCAATTAATTCAATAGCATTCAGTAATATGTCAGAATCCCGTGAGGTCTGATGCTGACCAAGCAATAGTCTACCAGCTGTGTCACTTGGCTCAGTGATCCCTTCCATGTTCCCTACCATGTATCCCAGTGAGGGACATCCCACCAGTTGTGGTGGTATATAACACTGAGCTATATAAACCATGCATCTGACTGACCTGGGGCGCCAGGGTTATGTGGTGGACCACAGTGCCCCTATGAGCATACCACTGAAATTTACCTGTCCAGTTCAGTATATGTTCTCACTGTACTGGACAATAAAGTACTCTTAACACAATTGTGGTAGTAGTGTTGTATAGCTGTACAGACCAGTTACATACAGATTTAAAGTGTTATGGGCACAGTATCAATGTATGCCTGTGTGCCAGCTGCAGAGATGTTCGCCAGTCATGCAGGATGCTATCCAGTCTAACTGGCCCGGTGTGTTTCATGCTTGTATGTCCGTAGGTCCACATCAGATTGTGCATATGTCACTAGTATTTCATACCACCAGACAGGTTATGCCAGTACTGGGTCTAGAAATGCTTAGTCCACAGTTTGGCCATGTGTTTCCATCTCATACATAAAATAATCCATGGTAGGGATAGGTTGACTGTGGCACATGTGGCAGCTGTGACATTACTACACATGACACATTATTCCACAACTGTACCCAGGAGGTGACTGACAACTGACCTTGCAATATCATAGTATTTCTGAGATTGCATTGGTGACACTGGCACATAGCTTGGCAGCAAGACACAGGGTCCATAGGTTCATACAGGATGTCTGCCCAGGCATGTATCCACCCAGCCAGAAATGTGGCCACGCTGCATTGTAACTAGTCCATGCGCCTTTCCAAGGCAGATACTGTGCCTCTGCCCACAGTGACACACATAAGTGATAACGAAAATCTCACAATGTCGCATCCAGTCATTAATATCACTTTGAAGATAGTCACTGAGTCACTCTGCCTAACCTCTATTGGGACAATATTCAAGAAATTTGAAGGAGCCTCTGAGTTGTGAATGTGCCCTCCAGCATGTCCTATGTATATCACTCCTGAGGTTCGTCTTTTCCAGCGTATCCTGATGGACTTGATATCTTGAGGGTGCAGCATGGCCATTAAGTGAGGGTTTGACATGGCTTTATATGTCAGGCACAGATTGCCTGGTGAAGAGGCAGTAGGCCACTGAGTAGAGCCATGCTCTTTAGCCCTCAGTGTGTGCATCTGTTTGCTTCTTGATCCTCTAATGGCGGCACGCATGGTATCTCCAGCGCAGGTGTTCAGGCAGTATACGACAGGTTCATCATAGTCAATGCGGGTACATGATGAGGGATGAGTGGGGAAACAATGTCTCCCTGATTCACATGTGGATCCCATCATGATGATGTGGCTTATGCTCAAACCATCATTCACAAGAGCGTCAAATGGTAGAATGCTATCACCAGAAAATTCCCCAAGGTCCGCACCTTCCGTCTGCACTTTCTAATGGATTAACACATATGTGGTACTTGTGGTCACTTTGTGTTTGATGTGATGACTATACGCTTTTCTGTCATTCACCTTGATGCTGCATGGGCATGGTCGTGTGTTTGCAAGAGGCCCTTTTGAGTGATGCAAAGGCTGGAGAGTTGACGGCGGGTCTGCCTGGTAGTCACTATGCACTTGCTCAGCCACAGAACTCCATGTTGGCTCGTACCTAAGGATAAATATATAATGAAGGCTGACAGCTCCTAGGGGCTGAGCCTTGTGGGAACACTGTACCAGGTTGAGGCACTGACATGGCTCCAGCAATTCTAGCCAGTGTGTTCAGTCTGAGCTGCCTGTGCACAACCATAGTGACAGGGTTAATATGTACACTAAGAGCTCTCTAGAATGCGCGGGGTATTGTATCAAAGGCTTGTGCAAGGTCCAGGTAGCTGTGTAGACCTCCTTCCCTTGACAGTGGCTCTCTCAGTGATGTTTCCAAAGAAATCAAACAGGTTTGAGAGGCAGAACCCAAGTACAATGTGCCTTCTCAAACTGTAAGGTGACATGTCCAGTCCAAGGCCATCTACATGGAGGTTCATGATGCATCTCTTGCCAGCTTTGCAGACAAAGCTAGGCTGGATGGTGCTTAACAGTGTCCAGGATCCTAGGCACCACCTGACAGAGGGACCACCGTTACACGCCACTTTGGGCCACATCGCAGGCTGGGATTGAACAGTGGTGTTAAGTGTCTGGTGTAGCTCTTCTTGTGGTTCGAGACACAGCCTGGGACATTCATCCATTGATGAAAAGCTTGCTTTGGGAAGGGTATTCTTACCTGAGCATCAGAAGTCAGGTGCGCACGCCGCGAGACATTTGCCTTTGGTGTGTGTGTGGTGGGGGAGAAGGCAGTGAACTGTCCACCAGATGATGGCAACTAGTATTTTGTATTTCGCAGACATCTTGGATTGAGCATATTCAGTAGTACACCCAGGTTCCTAACATAACTACAGAAAGCCTTGATTATCCCTGCGGCTTGCAATCTTCTCTCAAAGATGGCCTAGATAAATCGTGGGTGCCTAGAAGGTTCTCTAACACTCACCAGATGCCTCACATTTTGGGAGTGCTGTTGTATATGTAGTGGCGCTATCCTTCATTGTATAGTGTTTATGGCTGGTGTCCGCACAGGACATCTGCTTTTGGAGAATTGGGTCATGCTTTCTACATGTGGTTTCATGATCCATGTATTCCTGAATGTGTCCATAGAATGCCTTTTATACAGGTATCTGCAGTCTGGTCCATATTTCAACAGGCCGGCCTCGAAGGTTTCCGCATCATTTATGAGGGGTGTGAACTTGCTTGACATGAGCTGTTGACAGACGGCCGCCTCCAGACAGAGTACAAAGAGGGTCACATTTAGCTACCTGTCGGGTGATAGAATGCCACAACAGGCACACAGGTCACCCACAGCAAGCAACTATGAGTAAGCTCACACCATGCTGGTGCAAATGTAACCTGAGATGTACTCCTGGACCACATGGAAGAGACAGAGGAGCTCTCAGCACCCTCTCAAACTCAGGACCCCCAATAGCCTTCATGCTGACACAGGTGAGTATAGATTGCAAACACCATCATACTCGTGACGCTGCCACCCAAACACAGACTGTGAACACATACGTTACAATACCAAAGCTCTAGGGTTCTATAGATCAGACATCTTTAGCTATGGAACAGGTAACCAACCTTCCTACACAAGAGGGCAGATACTAGACCTGATCATCACAACATGAGTACAAATGCCACCACTGAGTATATCCTCATTGTTGCAATCAAACCATACTAATCACACTGGGAGGCTGATCCCACATATGTCCCCGAACACATCGATGTGTGTGAAATGCCCTATTAGCAACTGTGACAGTACAGTACAGATGCAGATCCCCTTTGAACATCATTGATGATGTTAGACTCTATAACTATATTACCTGTATTAAAAACTTCCTCCAGTAGTCGTATTGCTAATGCTCTGCTACGAGTCTTTTCCAGTGTCATAACATAGTTAGTAGGGCTTGAACTCAAAGGGAATGTATGTGTGTTAGTATGAGTAGTTTATGCGCAGTGCACTATGTTGGAGGGGATAAGTGCCTTACAACTGGGGAGAACACACTACAGGGTGCATCCTCCTCCCACAATACAGATGATGTCAGCACCCTCTGGCACAGCATTAGAAAGAATTTCACCAACTACTGCGCAGCACACCTGCTAATGTGTCTGTTTCTACCGTCATAACACATAGGTATGGGCTTGAATTGCAATGGGAAAGGCGTTTTACTGTGGGTGGGGTTAGTGTAAAACAATGATGGGGTGGGATGGGCTTTTGCCACATGGGGTGCACTGCAGTGCACATTACCCTAATACAGTGATGTTGACAGCAATCTCTACACACAAAACTACAAAAGAGAAGGTGGAAAATCACGAACACATGTAAGGTAAATACCTTCAAGTAATGTCCACAAAATGAAGTAGGATAATCAAACACCCTTTTATTCCCATGCAAACAAATATGACAACAGACAACTCAAGCCAGTACTTCAGTATAGTGTTACATGCTACCGTAACACCACATTATGTACCAGAATATACCTAGATAGTGTTTTGAAGCCTGAATGTGGCAAGTGTGTGGATGGGATAAATCTGTGTGTGCATCAGATGGGAAACATGTTTTATGTGTATAAATCAGGGTACCACAGTACCTGATGCACATTACATCTTTGAACTGATGAGGTTGCCTGGCACCCCTCTGTGAGTACAGGTAGAGAAGAGAAGTCAGTAGTAAACAACATAGCGCAGACTTCTCAAAATGTGTACCCCGCTGTCATGTATCGACAGCTACCCATGCGTAGGTAATAAATAATGGAATGTGGCAGGTGAGCGTGGTGCATGTGTGTGGGTAGTAGGGTGTATAAATGCATGTGTGACAGGAACAGATACATATAGCTGAATCTACATAACAGCATTACATGCGCATTCCCCATAGTCAATGTTAGTATGTGATGGTGTGCAGCTGGTACATTCTTCTTGGTAAGTAGTATGGGTGCAGATAATTGAGGACATCATACAGTTACTGCAGCAGGACTGCTGGGATATACACACAATCATAGTGGAACAGTGAACAGTTACCAACATGTTACTACTTATAACGAGTAGAATACCTGCATCAGCAACTTAGCATTTTTCCTGCACCAATGTTGTAGTATGCAGGAGGTGGCACAGTGTCATCATATGCACAGGGTGTGCTAGGGCATGCCTGCCAGCTACTGGTAACACCACTGACATGTGTGTGTATGTGTGTTTGTGGGGCAGCAGTACAGGGTGACCAGTGTAGGCAGTGTGTGTGTGTGTATGTGTTTGCCCTAGGTGTTAGGTTTCTGCATGTGTGTAAGCACACACAGTCCTGGCCATAATGGCTGCTGCGTACAGGGTTTTGTGGACACAGTCACAGATCGCACCTGTCAGGTCATCCAGATCAGCAGTTCGTGGGCACGGACACGGTACCTGTGCCTGCAGCACGGGTCAGATCCGTACTCAACCCAGACTGGGTAACGTCGCCGAAGCAGGTGTGCTGACTGACACTGTTCCCTGTTGGACCGTCCAGAGCCATGCACGTGGGTTCCCCGTTTTGATGACAGCACAGACCCAGCATTGCTGGGGCTGGTGCTGGCACTTCGAGGTGCGTGAGTGGCCTGCGTTATCCGCGCCACTGCCAGCTGATGCTGTTGCTGGCATACGGCCGCCGACGCCGCAAATGCACACCATCACCCCTGGCCCATGGATGCCACCTGGGTTGTGGTTGTGCTGTTCTATGCCCTGCCAATGTCTGTCAACCCACATCTGTGAAGGCGCATCTGCAATGTCACGCATGCTGTCTGCTGTCATGGCTGTGCGATGCTCTCAGCCCCTCAGACCCCGTCTGCGTACCTTCCATACGCAGCCTGTGCCTGCATGACAGTTCGAAACACATAGTGTGGGAGGCGACATACCTCTGGGCACGCCGGCCAGAGGCAGTACGCTACCTGGATGCCCCCACGTAGAAACCCAAGTATCGTCTGCGTGTACCATTGAGACCTGGCTGCCTTGTGGGGGGATGGCAAAATTGCCAGGTACCAGACACCGACCTATGCTCACTGCAGACTGTCCATCACCTAGACAACAGACAAAGGATGTAACGGCAGGATGATCAAAGCATTGATTTGGTTGACAGTTGTGTACTGTCAATTGGCTGGACCAATGGTGGGACCCAGACACCTTCCTGCACCATTACACATTTCATCATCATCAGTACCTGGGCACAAGATTCAGATTCCCTGCTGCAGGTCACCAGAGCAGCAATGAACCTACGGGAGGAAAACAGGAACACAGATTACAGTCTCAACACATATTTGGACAGGAGATGCACTTCAATACTTGCTGCACATTCAGAATGGACACATGCACCTATGACTACTAACACACATGCACATGGAAAATAGGCACACTGTACATGTACACCCCACAGTAACACACATATCAGTACCGGTTACACTACTTTAATTTAGTACAACTGCATGCAGGTACACACTCACCAGCATGTCTACTACAGAGTTGCGCCTACCTTACTAGTATTACAAATTGTTTCAGGTAATGTTAAAAACACTCACCAGTGCAAAGGGCCTGCCTCGTTGTTAGACGGGAGGACCCAGCGGAATAGAGTAATGTCAGTGGGCACATATTTGTTTCGCACATGACAGTACAGTAGTACACTAGTTCCCTTTATACACATCAGTTGCTCATAATGTCTGTATCACATACGCACAATTACATATCATGATGACAGATACATACCAATACGCACCATGCATAAGCAACAGCAGAACAGCTCATATGTACATACCAGGAGTTAACTCTATCTCACTCCTTACCTCTTCAAACAACAACTCAAACTGTACTCCAAACCACTGGCTTTGTTGTTGACCTCCAGGCTAACGTCCTCTCTCTACCCTCTCTTTTACCTTTAACCTTCTCATTGTGCATAAAAACTAGCTTCTACCCTGTTTCTTTTCTACCTTGATGTCCTTCTATGTTTGGACCTACTTCTCCCATCCCTCCCACCTCCTCTGACTGTCTTCCTTCTTCTTTACTTCCCTTCTGACTCCTGCCTCTTCCTATTATTTTATCTTCATACTCTTCATTTTCTACCTTCTGAGCCCTAACTATCTATATGCTTTTGCCTTACTTCGTATAAACCGTTATGCTTAGGTAGAATTGTTGAAACCGAAGCAGTACATTGTGTATGACTCTAAACTGTTTGAGTTCTTTAAATGTATGTTGATTTAATTAACAGGCTGGTGTATTTTAGGTTCATATGATAACAGCCGACACCGATTAAATTGGTCAAGTTTAGACTTACGTCAATGATAGCATCGACACTTTAACAGCCGACATATCGATATCGCAGCAGATATATATTCAGGCTAACATGTGAGTAGGGGAGGTATTGCTAAACCGTCACTCAGTCTAACATTATAAAATACATCCCCACCACACATGTTAACACAATTGCTAGCTGTAATACTGGCGTCGTAGCGAAGGTTTTGCAGAGTCGGTGTTGGTTATTTAAAGTGTCGATAAGCAAAGTGTTTCGTAAATTGGTGCTATGGTGGGCCAGTTGTCGACGAAGTCAGCTGTTGATGGTAATTATGGCGGAACCCATATTTCTATTATGTTGGTTGTCTGTATTAACTTGTCTGTCTGCCTTTATTATGTTATGTGTGGAGCTTTTTCCCCAGGCCTCTACTGAAAATGGACATATCCGCCAGACTATTTGGTCAACAAATGTAAAAGTAGTAATAATAAACAAATATGGCATCTACCTGCACGCCGGTGTCTTGCTGCTGTGTGGATCCAACTCCATCATGATGCATGACTGTTGCTGTTGTTGTTCTGGGGCTGATCCACAACACTTAGCAGTAGCCCTCCTGTTCGGTGAGGGGGGATGTGTATCTCCACCTGTGGCAACCTTGCTGCCTGCGGATATCTGCAGCACGCTGGCGGACATTTCTAATCAAATCACTGCAGTGATGTCTCACCTGCTCATATGTCCCATCATGCATGCCAACACTGGTCCTGCTAACCAGGTTTTGTTGCCACAGTGCAGACCTCCCACATTCTAAGTGGTGCGTGAGAACAGGATGGCATAGTCACACACTAGGCTCTGGGTGAATCACGCCATCCTCTGCAGCAGAATATGCTGGGTTCTTTGACATGTTAACCTGGAAAGGTACACAAACAGGTTATCAGTATAGTATCTCAGCAATACATGCACACATTCTATAGGAGTATTAAATTGTACTTATTACTGCTTGGTTGAACTTGATTACAGTGTAGCTATCATTCGGGTCATTTGACTAAGCACTTCTGGCCTTCAGGACCAGTTGTTTACATTAGGAGGTTTGTGGTAAGCACTGTGGTGGCAGGACATATCTTTCATCCGGGTTGAAGTTGGGAACTGCTGATTGAGGGCCCAGTGTATCAATAGTTCTAGAGAAGCTGGCCTTCAGGCCATTATTTAATATTAACAAGGTTTGTGGTCTGCACTCGGTGGTGTGACAATAGGCTGTACTTGCCATTCAGTTGGGACACTTTTGGTTTCAGGTTTATAGTGCCCGTGTCTGAGTTGCATTCACTGACATTACACCTTTGTTTGCTGTAGCAAACACATCTAGGCCTCCCTGGATCACCTTTTGTTTATATGCTTGTTATTTGTTAGCTTGTTAGCCTCTGTCTGTATGCTACTTCCACAATACACAGCTTCAACACTTCTGTGACTCAATACTGATATCTGGCATTGCTTACTGCACGTGATTCCATGTTACACATGACAGCAAGTGACTGCTTGTCATTGTTGCATTTACTTAATTGTGACACATTGCACTTAGGTTACCTTCAAAGCACTTGCTCACTGATGCTTTTATATCAGTCAGCAGTTGTAGGTAATATCAGCACACCCTCACCCCCACTGACCTTGTTTTCACCATTACGGAATTCACAATAGTATTCTAGCATGTCCAGGTCAGCATGCCCTCCCAAACTGGCGTGGTACTCCAGAGACAATGTTAGAACAGCTGCATGTACACAGACAACCTCCTCCTAACAACAAATTCAACCTGTAGGAGTGATGCAACCATATACCAAACTGAGGCTGTATTTGTCCACTAATCACCATAACCAGTCAGGGTGGTGAAGGAAACCACACTTCCAGTCTCATTACAGACCCACTACATAGCAGAAATCCAATACATGATCATTATTACGAACATGCCTGTAGTTTGACTACAGGTCTGCCCACAGAAGAGAGACCTCCTGCTAGACATCAGGCAACCACTACCACGAAACTAACACGTGAAACACATATCACAGCCAATGTGCTGGAACACTCACAGCCAATAACAGTAAACAACACACCTCATACACCTGTACCAGTGCTTCTACTCATCAGGCACACCAACATCACGCTCACTCAGGCTTGAATGAGGTGGAGGGTCGCAGCTCACACCGCCATAACACAAACACTCAGGTAACCCAAGGCATGTACACGGCACAGTCCAGCTGGTGAATGACCTGACATACCTCCTGACCACATGAGACAGCACGGAGCTCTCTTGAGCACGAGCTCAAGATGAAGTTTGATCCCTGGACTGAGAAGATCCTACCCTCACCAAGAACGATACAATATCAAGGCACGTATGATCCTTCAACAATTGATCACATACTGGTGTCATTCACAGGTGTGCCAATGCCTGCCATCTTGGGGTGGTGTTTTGCTAGGGGACAGCTTGCACCTGTCACCCCTGTCCTATTGGAATTTGGCGTGAGCTCTCTTACACTCATAGTGCCTTATGGGCCTATATAAACCTATCCATTTGTATCACAAAGGATGAGGGCAAGAGTGATGCTACTCAACACCGGAACAGACTTATGCGACTCAAAACCCTACTTAGCATTCTGGACATCGACATTCAGTAGCAATAAACCTGTTTCAGGTTTCAGGAGCACACCAGTACCAAGTTATAGTTGTTACCATTCTTGTCAGCCCCAACACTTGAACAAGAGGTATATCAATATTCAATGCAGATCTCTACACCTCCATTGGTATAAAGTACAACATAGGTGTTAGCTACTGAGTGCTGAAGACGAAGAATCTGGGGAAACATGGTAGTAGTCTGTCATTTGTCAAACCACATGGCCAACGTGATTGAAAGACACATATAAGCCCAGCTAATCATGAGGATTCACATGTATGGCAGGGAGTACACAGCTCTTTACTCATCCATCAGGGCCTATAATTGTGTACAATGTACCTTTTGGGATGTAATTTCAACCAGACACCCACAGCAACTGGTATAAGACAACAGCACTCTCATCAAGAGGATGCAATGGTTCAAAATAGATGCATGCTGCCCAGGTAAAGGGAAATCTAGTTGACCAGTGGCATACTGCTCTGTTCAGAGGCAATCTGTGCTATATACAACACACCCCACCAGTGGCCGAATATGCTGCACCTCAGGTAACTGGGGAGTCCCATACAGCCACATGCTCAGACCTGACCAGCACTACATATGGACATGTTGAGGGGTATATTCCAACCAAGAGGCTCCTTCACTCTGTAATGAGCTCACACTACAGGTTAGGCAGAGTCCTCATTGACTTCTTCCATAGGAATCTGGATGATGGATGGAGATCATAGTTGTACCCCAGGTATCACTTATGTCACTGTTAGACAGAGGCTGTGCATACCAACGCCGGACAAGGGCATAGCAGCATAACTTGTAATTGGGTGGGGGAAAGACAAACACATTCACTAGGCTTATCAACGCCTCAGGGCAAATAGCCTAAAAGGTCCCATGAACATGTGTACTGCCATAGTACTTCCGCTATATGTTGCATGTGTGTGTTGTGGGGATGGCCAGTAATGGCCAGATATTTCAACAGGCAACACGTCTGGACACACCTGGGTGTTCATCCCCATACCGATGTGTGGGCAAGCATCCACCCTGTGATGTGGACACACATTATCAAGCCTGGATATATATATCCGAACAACACCACAAGCACAGCACACTACCTGCTATGCATGCATGCACCACATGTTATTCACTGTTATGACTGTGATGCTATCCATGTTTAATAAACAGTGGCCACAACACACAATCGCCGGGGTTCCCCTTGTATATGCTACCACAGACATCCCACATACTGCATGTACTGTGCACAATATATCTAACCCAGAACATCGCACACCACTTATTAACTTGGTCCAGGACTTACAAATACAGGAAACATTGTATAACAATAGTAGGAGGCTACTGTTACCAAGGCAGATTCATGAAGGCAAGGCATCTGTGTCGCAGCATGCTTCCACATTCACCAAATGCATAGATATTGGCACATTGCTTAAGACAGCTTAGGGTCTAGGTACTTCCATTTTCCTACACATGTATTAGTATCCCAGATGACTGTAACCTCCCTATCCCTCCTCATGTCCAGGTGAGAGCCACCTCAACATTGCAGAACATATAGCATCACTATGAATGAATTCGATGCTATGTTCAATTTCGAGGACATAGCAACTGCTACGACAGACTGATTAATCCCCTGGCCATACTACAGATATGTACCCAAACAGTGCCATACATACACAGTGGTCCCATACCAATGAGAGTAACCTCACTTTCGACCCTGGTAACTACTGCATCATATGCACAACTGGCTCCTTGTGTTCTAAGTTATGGAAGTTTTAAGTATGGGCAATATGTACAGCAATATTATATGTATATTTCAGACTATACACACAACCTATCCTCATGGACATACCTATAGATAGCAACTATGAGGTTAATTTGAGGTGTCACAGTAAACACAGTATTAACTCACATTGGTAATACCGTTTGTGGCAGCTGTTGCTGTGTCAGTGGTGCTATTGCTGTTTGTTGTTTTCTGTTGTTGCTGTTGTTTTGATGCTATAGTCTGTATATTTTCTTATTTCTGCTTCTTCTTTCTCAGGTTTGCAATGATCAGCTTGTATGTGAGCAAATAATGCTTTTGTAGGCCTCAGCCCATGAGGCTCTCGCACCAATTGTAAGGCAGCATTGGCTAATTGTATACAGCCAGTTAAAACATTTTAAGGTCCCATTGCATTTCAGGACAGTGCTATGTACAGTATGTGGAGAAAGGTCTTTTCGTGATTGTGGCATGTGACCATGCTGGTATGCTGTTGGAAACGCCTGGGGAGTGCGGTGTTAGTACATCTCATGTCATACAAAGCAGACTGTTGCTGCAGATTTCTCTCTCAATCTGTTCCTTGTAGTGAGTGTGTGTATGCATACCGACACCCATAACTATATTTATTATGTATTGCTATATACATGTGTACATATACATACTGGTCATATATGTACATTGAAGGACAACACAAGTACAATTTTCAGCTGGTTTCTGTTAACACACTAGTATGGGAACTGTATCGACAAGAAAAGTCTGTCTGGTATGTTTAGGGGGTAGTACACACTATATTGCCTTTAGTCTTCATTCTACTTTGGCTTGCATGTTCACTTATTTAGCACTATACCTGTATGAGAGCCGCGTTCAGTTGTATTAGATAATTCAGTGTTACAATGGTCTGGGCTGTAGGCTCAATAGTATGCTTGTATTTTGCTTTCGTCTGAGCAGGGCCCGAATAATCAAAGTGCTGAGGCACCTTCCAGCAGTTAGGGTTAGTAGGTCTCACAGGAGTCAGGCTAAAGGTAGATTCTGCTGCATTTATCTTCATTCCCAGTGAGTGTGTATGGATACTGGACACCTACGCACTATATTTCATACATTATATATTTATATATATGTATGTGTACATATACATACCTTCTTATGTGTACATTACCTTACATTATTATGTGTTGCTTAACAATTAGTAGGGAATTGTTTCTAACACTGAACTAGTGTGGGAATCCAGTAATTCGGCCATTAAAACTCTACCTGAAATGCATTGGGTAGTACACCTCCTATATTGCCTTTATATTGATTCCTACTATTACATGTTATATTTATTTTAGCACTATGCTCTTGTATGACAGTCATGGCTTAGTGGTAGATTGTGCAGACAAATGTGACCAAGGTCCTGGGTTTGAAACTGGTAGTGGGGAATTTATTTTTCTTTCCAGGTTTTCAAAATGAGTACAGGACCTGTCAATCAAAGTGCCAGCAAAGGCACTTTAAGCACCCTATAACCAGGTTCGCGTCACGGCGTGGGAGCCCACGCGACGCAAGACGGCGTGAGTCTGCCAACATACGCGCGACACCGCCAGCTTATTTTGAAAGGGCGGCAAGGACAGGAAAGTGGGTGAAAAGGCCGCCAAAGAGGCAAACAGTAGGCGTGAGACGGTAGCGATGGTGGCGCCCAGATGCCCATGTCTTCGCAGCAACAGCCGTATCATAATGGTGAGACGGAAACCTTCCACCCTGAGGCTGACAACACAATGTTTACAACCAATTGTACCAGTTTAAATGTCAAGGATGTTATGACAGCTAAGGGCGAATATGCCTTTTTCAGGAGAAATCCAATGAGTTTTGGATTTCAGATTTACAGACCAGACACTTTGAGGGTGAGGGACGAATTTCCGTTACGCGGTAGAGGGGATGCCCTATCTCTGTAGCGTTTTCACCTGGTGGCATAGGGCTACCGGAGGAGGGTCCGCCTGGGTACTAAAAGGTGTGTAGCCGGCTGAGGTGGAGAGGGGTCATGGGACCCCGCCTTCCAAGCGTCGGTGTTTGTGAGTAGCGCGGTTTAAGCAGGGTGGTTATTCTATTTATTTAGCAATGCGATGGCTGGTATTCCATAAAACAAACACCAGATACAATACCTATTGAATAAGGTATATCAATATCACATGTATTACGGAACGGCATTGACAATTGCAAAACAAAGCCAGTAGGGAAGTTGATGGAAATGGCAGCTATCAGATTGCAGGTATGAATAGGCATGCATGAATATGCATATATTTTTTAAGTGGACAATGTCCGGTTAATGAATGTTTACATACCAATATTTATTGGTTGTTTTTATATGGAATTATAGGTTGGGTGGAGATAGAAAGTGTGATGACACATTCATAAGTTACACATTGATATACATTTAAGAAAATAATTGTTGAGGCTGAAAACAAACATTTTTCATTTGACTGTCGTTGCCTGTTACAAATACATCGTCATCCGTACGATTTTAATTGATCAGATATATCATCCTGCTACCTTTTGGATGACAGGACAGGACAACTATGGCTGTTTAGTCCGTCAGATAATCATTCATTCTATCTGCAAATTGCTTTACTGTTATCACTATATAGATTTTGGCCTAATATTCCCAGATTCAGGCTACTGAAATCAGTTTGGGATGTTAATTTGTACTTCACATGGGGCTGGTGCTGGCACTTGAGGCGTGAGTGGGCCTGTTGTCATCCGGCCACTGCCAGCTGGTGCTGTTGCTGGCATACGGCCACTCGGCGGCAAAGCACACCATCACCCTGGCCCATGGACATCTGGTTGTGGAGCAGCTGTTCTATGCCCCCACAATGTCTGTCAACGACATCTGTGAAGTTACGGATAGCATTCGCAATGTCACGCATGCTGTCTGTCATGGCTGTGCGACATGCTCTCAGCTCCCTCAGACCCTGTCTGGTGTACCTTTCCATACGTGCCTGTGCCTGCATGACAGTTCGAAACATAGTGGAGGTTGACATACCTCCTTGGGCACGTCGGCCAGAGGCAGTACGGCCACGGATGCCCCCACGAGAACCCATGGGCGACTGTCTGCGTGGTACCATTGGAGGACCCTGCTCATGGCTGCCTTGTGGGGATGCATGTACCACAGGTACCATATTACCCTGACCTATGCCAACTGCAGACTGTCCATCACCTAGGGACAATGGTGACAAAGGATGTAACGGCAGGATGACTGTGCTGACGGGGTTGACAGCTGTGTACTGTCAATTGGCTGACCAATGGTGGACCCAGACACACCTTCCTGCACCATTACAGACATTTCATCATCATCAGTACCTGGGGCACAAGATTCAGATTCCCTGCTGCAGGTCACCAGAGCAGCACCAGAACCTACGGGAGGAAAACAAGGAACACAGATTACAGTCTCAACACATATTTGACAGAGATGCACTTCAATACTAATGCACACATTCAGAAATGGACACATGCACTCATGGACACTAACACACATGCACACATGGGCACAGGCACACTCGCACACATGCACACCCCACAGTAAACACACACATCAGTACCGTGTTACACTACTCTTAATTTAGTACAACTGGGTATTACAGGTATTATTAAACACACTCACCAGCATGTCTACTACAGAGTTACACTACTCTTACTAGTATTATAAATTGTTTCTCAGGTAATGTTAAAAACACTCACCAGCATGTATGGCCTGCCTCGTTGCTAGATGGGAGGGACCTGGAAGTGTGAAGAGAGTAATGTCAGTGGGCACAAGTGTGCCATTTGTTTTGCACATGATACAGTACAGTAGTACACTAGTTCCCTTATACACATCAGCTGCTCATAATGTCTGTATCACACATGCACAATTACATATCATGATGACAGATACATACCACATGCACACCTTATGCGTGCATGAAGTAACAGTGTACAGAACAGTCATATGTACATACCAGGAGTTAACTCTAATCTCACCCTTACCTCTCTTCAAACAACAACTCAAACTGTACTTCCAAAACCACTGGCTTTGTTCTTGTTGGACTCCAGGCTAACGTCCCTCTCCCCACCCTCTCTTTACCTTTAACCTCTCATTGTGCATAAAAACTAGCTTCTACCCTGTTTCTTTCACCTTGATGTCCTTCTATGCTCTGACCTACTTCTCCCATCCCTCCCACCTCCTCTTGACTGTCTTCCTTCTTTTCCTCACTTCCCTTCTTGACTCCTGCCTCTTCCCTATTATTTTATCGTTCATACTCCTTCTACTTCTCTACCCTTCTGAGCCCTAACTATTATCTATATGGCTTTTGCCTTATTGCATAACCGTTATGCTTTAGGTAGAATTGCTTTGAAACCGACAGTACATTGTGTATGACTCTAAACTGTTTGAGTTCCTTAAATGTATGTTGATTTAATTAACAGGCTGGTGTATATTTCTAGGGTTCATATGATACCGTCGACAACTGACTAAATCGACAACTGTGCATTTAGCATGTCGACACTTTAAATAACCACCGACTCTACGAAAGCTACATTACAGCTAACTATAACATGTGAGGTAGAGTATTGCTAAACTTATGTCACTCAGTCTAACATTATAAATACTTCCCCTACCTCACACATGGTAATACCCGTTAGCTGTAATGCGATGTTGTGCTGTCGAGTCGGTGTTATTAAAGTCGATGCTGTCGCGTAAATTGGTGCTACAGGGCCAGTTGTCGATTTAGTCAGTTGTTGATGGTATCATATGAACCCATATTTCTATTATGTTGGCTGTCTGTATTAACAACTTGTCTGTCTGCCTTTATTATGTTATGTGTGGAGCTTTTCTCCCCAGGCCTCTACTGAAAATGGACATATATCCAGCTAGACTATCTTGGTCAACAAATGTAAACAATAAATAAATATGGCATCTTACCTGCACGCTCGGTGTCTTGCTGCTGTGTGGATCCAACCTCCATCATGATGCATGACTGTTGCTGTTGTTGTTCTGGGGCTGGATCCACAACACTTAGCAGTAGCCCCTCCTGTCTGGTGAGGGGGATGTGGCCACCCACCTGTGGCAACCTGTTGCCTGCGGATATCTGCAGCACGCTGGTGGACATTTCTAATCAAATCACTGCAGTGATGTCTCACCTGCTCATATGTCCTATCATGCATGCCAACATCATTTATCCTGCTAACTAGGTTTTGCCACAGTGCAGACCTCTCCTGCTGATTCTGGGTGGTGCGTGAGAACAGGATGGCATAGTCACCACCAGGCTCTGGTGAATCACATCATCCTCTGCAGCAGAATATGCTGGGTTCCTTTTTGGAGCCATGTTAACCTGGAAAGGTACACAAACAGGTTATCAGCATAGTATCTCAGCAATACATGGTACACATTCTATACAGGGAGTATTAAATTGTACTTATTACTGCTTGGTTGTAACTTGATTACAGTGTAGCTATCATTCTAAGTCATTTGGACTAAGCACTTGGCCTTCAGACCAGTTGTTTTACATTAGGGAGGTTTGTGGCAAGCACTGTGGTGGCAGGACACATATCTTTCATCCATTGAAGTTGGGAACTGCTGATTGAGGGCCCAGTGTACAATTGTATTAGTTCTGGTATAGGCAGTTGGCCTTCAGGCCAGTTATTTAACATTAACAAGGTTTGTGGTCTGCACTCGTGTGACAATAGGCTGTACTCTGCCATTCATAGCTGGGGACATCTGGTTTCAGGTTTATAGTGCCTGCATATCTGAGCTGTATCTTACTGACATTGCTGCACCTTGTTTGCTGTAGCAAACACTACATCCAGGCCTCCTGGATCTACCTTTGTTTATATGCTTGTTATTTGTTAGCTTGTTATTTCACTGGTATGCTACTTCCACATAATACACAGCTTCTCAACACTTCTGTGACTCACTACTGATATCTGCATTGCTTACTGTACGTATTTCCATGTTACACATGACAGCAAGTGACTGCTTGTCATTGTTGCATTTACTTAATTGTGACACATTGCACTTAGGTTACCTGGCACTTGCTCACTGATGCTTTTATATCAGTCAGCAGTTGTAGGTAATATCAGTACACCCTCACTCCCCACTGGACCTTGTTTTCAATTATTACGGAATTCACAATAGTATTCTAGCATGTCCAGAGGTCAGTTGTCAGTTCCCTCCCCTGTCCAGCTGGTGAGTGTGGTACTCCAGAGACAATGTTAGAACAGCTGCATGTACACAGACAACCTCCTCCTAACAACAAATTCAAACTCATGTGAGTGATGCAACCATATACCAAACTGGAGGCTACTCTGTCACTCAATACCCCTAACCAGTCAGGTGGTAAGAAACCCCATACACATTCCAGTCTCCCTAGACCACACACAGCAGAACTAACACATGATCCCCATGAACAATTGTAGGCTACAGGTCTGCCACAGAAGAGACCTCCTAAGCAGACATCAGGCAACCACTACCACGGAAACAAAAAAAACATATCCCCAAAACCAATGTGCTGAACACTCACAGCCATTAACAGTAAACAAACACCTCATACACCTGTACAGGTGCTTTTATCATCAGGGCACCCCCAAACCCCCTTCCCAACCGT
>NC_056746.1:1200987425-1200999043 GCF_019279795.1 Protopterus annectens | reverse complement strand
TTTAAATTTCTAGTTTGTTAACTCATTTATTATATTTCTTGTATTTTAAATTATATGGTTCTGTACTTTTATTATATGGTTCTGCTTAAAGCATATTATATTTGGGTTGTCTCTTAATTACTATTTCTGCTGTAACCATTTATATTTTGTCTTAACATTATTATTGGTTGTTCATTATCATTATGTTGTACTCTAAAGCATTATGACTGAGTCTCCTGCTTGTAACTCATTTATTTATTATTGGTTCAGTGTACTCTAAAGCATTATGACTGAGTCTCCTGCTTGTAACTCATTTATTTATTATTGGTTCAGTGTACTCTAAAGCATTATGACTGTCTCTCTCTGCTTGTAACTCATTTATATATTATTGGTTCAGTGTACTCTAAAGCATTATGACTGAGTCTCCTGCTTGTAACTCATTTATTTATTATTGGTTCAGTGTACTCTAAAGCATTATGACTGAGTCTCCTGCTTGTAACTCATTTATTTATTATTGGTTCAGTGTACTCTAAAGCATTATGACTGAGTCTCTCTGCTTGTAACTCATTTATTTATTATTGGTTCAGTGTACTCTAAAGCATTATGACTGAGTCTCCTGCTTGTAACTCATTTATTTATTATTGGTTCAGTGTACTCTAAAGCATTATGACTGAGTCTCTCTGCTTGTAACTCATTTATTTATTATTGGTTCAGTGTACTCTAAAGCATTATGACTGAGTCTCCTGCTTGTAACTCATTTATTTATTATTGGTTCAGTGTACTCTAAAGCATTATGACTGAGTCTCTCTGCTTGTAACTCATTTATTTATTATTGGTTCAGTGTACTCTAAAGCATTATGACTGAGTCTCCTGCTGCTTGTAACTCATTTATTTATTATTGGTTCAGTGTACTCTAAAGCATTATGACTGAGTCTCTCTGCTTGTAACTCATTTATTTATTATTGGTTCAGTGTACTCTAAAGCATTATGACTGAGTCTCCTGCTTGTAACTCATTTATTTATTATTGGTTCAGTGTACTCTAAAGCATTATGACTGAGTCTCTCTGCTTGTAACTCATTTATTTATTATTGGTTCAGTGTACTCTAAAGCATTATGACTGAGTCTCCTGCTTGTAACTCATTTATTTATTATTGGTTCAGTGTACTCTAAAGCATTATGACTGAGTCTCTGCTTGTAACTCATTTATTTATTATTGGTTCAGTGTACTCTAAAGCATTATGACTGAGTCTCCTGCTTGTAACTCATTTATTTATTATTGGTTCAGTGTACTCTAAAGCATTATGACTGAGTCTCCTGCTTGTAACTCATTTATTTATTATTGGTTCAGTGTACTCTAAAGCATTATGACTGAGTCTCCTGCTTGTAACTCATTTATTTATTATTGGTTCAGTGTACTCTAAAGCATTATGACTGAGTCTCTCTGCTTGTAACTCATTTATTTATTATTGGTTCAGTGTACTCTAAAGCATTATGACTGAGTCTCCTGCTTGTAACTCATTTATTTATTATTGGTTCAGTGTACTCTAAAGCATTATAACTGAGTCTACTGCTTGTAACTCATTTATTTATTATTGGTTCAGTGTATTCGAAAGCGTTATGACTGAATCTCTCTGCTTGTAACTCATTAATTCATTATTGATTCAATGTACTATAAAGCATTATGACTGAGTCTCTCTGCTTGTAACTCATTTATTTATTATTGGTTCAGTGTACTCTAAAGCATTATGACTGAGTCTCCTGCTTGTAACTCATTTATTTATTATTGGTTCAGTGTACTCTAAAGCATTATGACTGAGTCTCCTGCTTGTAACTCATTTATTTATTATTGGTTCAGTGTATTCTAAAGCATTATGACTGAATCTCTCTGCTTGTAACTCATTTATTCATTATTGGTTCAGTGTACTATAAAGCATTATGACTGAATGTCTCTGCTTGTAAATCATTTATTTATTATTGGTTCATTGTACTCTAAAGCATTATGACTGAGTCTCCTGTTTGTAACTCATTTATTTATTATTGGTTCAGTGTACTCTAAAGCATTATGACTGAGTCTCCTGCTTGTAACTCATTTATTTATTATTGGTTCAGTGTACTCTAAAGCATTATGACTGAGTCTCTCTGCTTGTAACTCATTTATTTATTATTGGTTCAGTGTACTCTAAAGCATTATGACTGAGTCTCCTGCTTGTAACTCATTTATATATTATTGGAATGGATGACAAGACTCATCTCTTGAGTTTTCTTTATTTTGCTCTCAGGGAGAATTTCTTGACACCCATGACTGAAGCATATAACAAACTGGTTATCATAATAGACCTGACCATAATTCTATATGTTATAGTAAGGTTCATGAGTAAGAACCTCACTATAACAAGCCTTAGCAGTGGCTAGATGCCAAAAGAAATAACCAAAATCCTGAAGTACCATGAAGATTTTGGCTGTTAGACAACATCAGCTGTTATAGCTACCAACATTTTATTCTACACAGATACATATTAGATTTTATTGTGTATGCTTCCAGAACTGGAGAGGTGCAATGATCTTCCTATAACCTGGACTAACAGAGCAACTTGTCTGCTGTTCCAGATACTGTCAGTGAAAGCTGTCTCTTTGCACACTTCATCTTTAAGGCATTACCCATGATGCTTTCTCTGGAAGATTTCAAGATGAAGGCATTGTACGTTAATCTTTAGTAGTATGTGCAGGGAAACTGTTTACTGTTTGCTCCTTGTTGGCATGTTGGCACTTGTACTGCCAAGTACTGACACAAAAAAAAAGAAAAAAAATAAGACTGGAAATCCAGATAAGAGTAAATCTCATACATTGCTCTTCCCCTTTGAACTTCTTTTTTTTGTGGGACGGGGGGGGGGCAAGTTCTCTGTACCCTCCAATGTGGGAGGGCAACAGCCCACAAACATATATATAGTAACTCTGAGATTGTCATACCTCAGAGAAAAGGGAATATTCCAGGAAATGGCAATCTTGGACTTATTACATGTAAGTTTGTTTTTTTCAGCCATTCAGTCTTTATGTTTCCAGTGTTTTTCAAGTGGATACCTTTACGGGTTCCTTTACAAAGCATGTATGCTACAGTCTCTGATCTTAGAGAGGTAATTCCAGTTCCAGGCTCCAACCCTTCAACTTTCACTTTGACATTAGTATTTTTTGTGACACATGTATGCTATTACTCTGATAAAAAAGTGGATTGCTATACCCATATGCTGTAAATATTACAAACAATATGATGTGGACCACCTTCATAACTTCAGCTTGTTATGTATTGCACATATGGATTTCAGGAAATTTGCCTATTAAAGTTCAGGTCTTGAAGTGAGTTTCTTAAAATCTATTTCTCATGCACTTAAGAGAATGGTTTTGATTCATAAACTGATCATATTCCTTTGTACAGTACAAGATAATGCACAGTTTTAAATTATGGAAGAGCCACATAATGAGACATTAGTTCAGGCAAATAAATCAAATGGAAATAACAATACTGAAGAAAGGATATACATTTTAATCTTCAAGTCATAATGCAGAACTAATGCAGAAAGATAAATCCAGCCATATCAATGATAGCAAGGTACAAACATATTTACAATGTACAATTAAGATGTTCTTTTCAGATGTAACTGAAACATGAGATTATATATCCACGCTGAAGATGGTTTGCCTGGTATTGTCAACAGCTGTAAATTTCAATTGTACCCAAGTCTGAGATTGCCATTTTCTTGAATATTCCCTTTTCATCCCAAATCTGTTGCATGTTGTATTGTGGTCTGGATGAATATTTGTAATGTTTAGTGATTACACTTAAGAGGGTTGATAAAACACTCAAAGTTTCATTAGCATCTCATAATATTGTAATTGCTAGCTTAGATGATAGCTGGATTAAAGGAGCATGTTGTAGTAATACATTAGTTGTATGCTAACAAACTTTCCCATTGCAGGCTCTCCCTGAGTTTTGACTATGGCAGGCAAAGTGTTCCATGGATATGCCACAGAATGAGAATTACTTGGTTCATCTTTCAAGAGGAAACTGCATAATAGTATACAATTAAAACATGACATGGAAGAGAGTTGTGAAAGGATTTACTCTAGAATGGCAAGATCTGATCCTATGTGCAGAGCATGATGGATCAAACACACAGCTAAAGAGGCATTATCCTACCATATACCTCATCCCATATTGTAAACTATTGCTATTTTACCATAAGAATAAATTAAAATTTTCATCTGTTTGTGTCTCAGTCTTGTGAGCTGAGCACTGAAAATGTACATTTGCATATCCCCTTAATGTTCACCTAACTCAGAGAACCAATAAGGTGGGTTCACTAGACTTCTTCAGCTATGTTTACCGATTCAAGTTTTAAGAATCAATTTAAACTAACCATTCATGTGACCTAGCATCTGCCTGTACTGCAGATCACAGCATGATACGTACTGTGGCCAGAGTTGCTTATTTTGCCCCACCAGAATGGAAACTGCACGTGAGCTCCTACTTGTTCATTTATTCAGTGAACTTTGTTAAGGGGTAGATGGACTAACCCGGGGGTAATTTTCAGCTACAGTCTGGACCATTCACAAAAATAAGAAATATAGATACAAAGGCTTATTTTACATTACACAAAGAACACTAGGATTATAGATACAGCGGTACAGGTAAAGACACATGAACATTAAAAGTATAAGTACAAAAGTACTACTGGAGACATTTTATATATAATATGAAATGAAAATGCATCTTGAAAACAAAATTATTAAAATTGCAATCAAAGTATCAATTATGTGTCATATGTGCAACTTTGACAATTTACATTGAGTACCTGTAGATTAATAGATCATAATTAAATCAATTCAGTATTATAAAAAAATAGTGTACAGATATTTAAAGGATGAGAAATAGTAGAAGGAAACTGGGTGTGAGCTTAACTGATAAAATGGAATGGAATAATATTAGAATTACATAACAGATAATTCACCATAGGTTCATAGGTTCATAGGAGATTACTAGGCTAATGGTTTTAGAGCTCTTACAAGCCTAGCCAATATAACCTGATTTAACCCAATATATGACCTGATGGCACGGGTTTGTGCCTATGCCTTGAGTATGTTACAGATTGCCCCTGTCCATAAGGGACATAAGTGCTACCTTAGGTGTGAATTTGTGATTCCCCATCCATTGCTCCAAACTGTGTTTGAAGAGGACCAGGGAAGGGCTCTGCTTAATGTGAATAGGAAGCCTGTTCAAAGATGGGGCAATCACTGAGACACATATCTGTCTCTCCAGAATGTTTTGTTTGAGTCACTGACCAAGTTTAGATGCCACGATTGGGTGAACCTCATGCTGCTTGACTTGTGGATGTGTAGCAGCTCCATCAGGGCTGGATTTGTGAGTGCCTTTTATGTCAAGCATAGGTAACCCCTCAATAGTTGGTAGGTGACAGAGTAAAGGTATAGGGCTTTTAGTCTATCCACATAGGACATGTTTACACCCTGTATTTTCTTTGTGAGAAACCTCTGAGGTTATGCCAGCTGCTGTAAGTGCCTACTCAAGTACGTGCCAAATGGCATTTTGCACTCGATTATGGGTCTAATTGGTGTTGAGTACAGAGGGACTATAATTTCCTTGGATGCCATACCTTTACATATAAGTTGTGCTACATATAAGGACTTCCTCACCACTGTGGACACATGGCAGTCAAAATTCAGTCTACTGACTGCATTCTAGAGCTCTCACCTCTGAGTCTAATCTTAGGGATGCGCTATTGATGTTGTAATTTGAAGGGATATTTGACTTCCCAAAGAGTATGATAATGCATTTTTTTTCACATTAAGTTTTGGGCATGTTTCTAGCATCAATCATTTGTCTGATCTAGACCCTCCTGAAGGATATCTATATCAAACCGATCACAATGTTGGAGCCATAGGGATCACCAGTAGGCCGAGGAAGTCGTCTATGAAACTGATGATCGCCTCCCTATGACCCATTCTCTGCCTCCATTGATATATCCACATCTTGGTTATTTAGACAGTTATGTGTCCCTGTATTCCTAGAAGCAAGCATTAATGATGAAGGCTATGATCCTCACCATCCTCTTCTGATCTGATGTACATGGAGTTATTCTGATGCGCAGTGTCACTCAACCATGTACAGATCAGTAAATCATGTACAGACCACCGCATGCATTATATTCTACTATGTAATATCACACTGTCACTGTGTACATGTCAGAGTCCATGTAGGTAGACTATGATTCCCCTGTGCTGATGTATGCTGTGCACAACATCTCTATACGTGTGTGTGTGTGTGTGTGTGTGTGTGTGTGTGTGTGTGTGTGTGTGTGTGTGTGTGTGTGTGTGTGTGTGTGTGTGTGTGTGTGTGTGTGTCTTTGTATGTTTGCTGCCTGTTGCCACCAATGTCATTGTTAGGTGATAAGATACTGGAGGTTGTGGCAGGCACTGCTTTTGCAGGTATGGAAGGTTCTATTGATGATGGCTATGCTGCATGCTTCTTAATGTACACATTTTGTAATATGCAGCATGCTACAAGCAGTTGACAGGTTGTGGCAAATGCATATTGCAGTGCCACCCAAAAGAGTATAGATAGAGGAAACAGGATTTCAGCAAGTCAGATGCATGCCCTATAGAATTCCTAGTTTGGGCCTGCAAAAAGTTATATTAATGCTCAGTCATACTTTGTGGGTTTTGTAAATACAACATCAGTCAGATTTTCAGGCATACCTCTAAATTGTCCAGAATATTACAGAATGTCCAGATTTTTGCCTCATATTTTTGATCTGCTCCTCTTAGAATTTGTGGTTTTTCTGTCAAATCATAGAGGATTGAAGTCACAAAACAGTGACAAGCATTTGAGTTTTAGGCTTTGTATGCTTCAGGAAATGAATACTAATGCAAGTCCTGTTATTCAATGTTCTGTTTTAATAGAGGCAATATTTAAAATCTGTCACTGATTTTGTGCCTTTGCCCACAATTTTGTTTTGAGTTTGCCCTGAATTCTTGTTCTAGGAGGTGGAAAGGTAAGATTCTATGGATTATCCTGCATCAGATGCAACAAATTAGGGACATACAAAGGAAATAGATACAGTGAGGGGTGAGACATGTACTTATTATTAGTGGCTTAAAATATGTGGGTGCACCTGTATGCCAGCACATACTTGCTGACCCTGAGGTATGTTGCCATACAGAAAATGGAGATAGTGATAACCTATCATCACGGGCACTGCCAAGGCACTGTGTAGACCAATGCACAGTGAGCCACTGTGCACTTCACACTGCACGACAGCTGATGGAATGGTAGTCCTTCCAGTTAATCTAATTTTGCCTGTGGACACCAAATGGGGCTTTTATTGCCATTTGTGTTTAATGTGTAGCTCACAACGCTTAGAAAAAGTGGGCAATATCATCAAAGACTCTCATGGTGGTGGCTGTATCCTCTGACATATATGGAAAGCAGATGTGTTGATCTACAAGTGGTAGCCATTTATTGAAGAATGTCTTAGGTATCTTATAGGCCAATATTTATGATATTCTCAGTGTGTCCCAGGTCTGTGAAAGTTCACTTTTGTTAGAACAGTAAGAACTGTACACAACATGGTATCCACTGGTATGGAAAGCACAAGCATTCCTCCAGTTCTAGGTTGTGGACCATGCAAGTCTGTCAACATCAGTATACTGTCTCTGTCCACTCAAAACTGGCCCTATAGCTGCTGATGTGTCAATGTGTGCAATATCAGTCTTTGATGGTACTGCTTTTGTCGGAGTGTGCAGTAGCTTCATGACCCTGGGAGAATACGAACTGTGCTTAGGAAATGCTGTTGAGCAATAAATATTGCTGCTCCAAGAAGTTTCCACTCTTGTAACACCTCAAATGTTGGTGTGCTTTTTATCTTTATAATCAGACACATACATCTGTGTCACTGCCCATCTGATAATTATGAATCAGAATCTGCATTCCCAAGTCTTTAGTTACATGTCATTATGTATTCAATTGACTGTAATTCTTAGGTTAAAAGGTGAATAGTTGGCTAACTGCCCTGAATTTATATCATAATCATGGGCCATTTTAAACCTAGGCAATAACCCAAAGTTAGAATCAAAGCATGTACGTACTTTGTATCTATGAGGTGAAGACCTTAACTATTATGCCAAATTCACAGATTTGCTTAATAAGTTGAATCAGATGAATATTTTGATCACAAAATCCCTCTGCCATGTATTCATTGACCTCATAACAAAATCAAGAATCAGTATGCTATATTATTAAAACTTAATCAGGTACATTTTGCAAAACTAACCCCGGGATTCATGAAGCTTGGCGCAAGGACGGCATTAGCCTTGCACCAACCGTGCAGCATAGAGATGGCACAGCAGCACCATGTGCATATTAATGAAGGTGCACTGCCGTAACGGCCACATGCATAGGAAATGTGTACAAGTGCAGGGGGTGTGTCCAAGCGAGCATGTCGGCTGCATACACACAACCTAAAATGCTGACTAGTACAGCCTGCCTCTAATAGTAATCACTCCTGTCAGTGTCCGTGGATAGTGAAATGTATGCAAAGCATACAAGACATTTTTGCGAACACCACAATAAGAAGTAATCACAAAGGCACGTAGCTGAATATTGAGTCCCCATCCCTCGAACAAATGATATTTAAAACCCCGTGCCCGTATTCCATTGCAGTGTCGCTAGTTATACCAAGTGGAAGCAAAATGCATCATGTTAGTGCGCTGCCAATTGCTAAGCCTAGCCCAGTTGTCAGGGTTACCACCTGTCCTACATTGTGAGGGACAGTCCCCCTCTAGGCAGGTGTGTCCATATCAAAACCATTATAAATATGAAATGTCCTGCGACAGAAGGACATAATTATGTCCCATATTTTATGTAATAGTCCCATACAATACTTATGTCCGTATATAAAATACCTAAATGTTACAAGAAACAGAATAAGCAAGTAAATGAAACAGAATAAGCAATTACACTGCTACAACAATAAAAGCTTATATGTAGGCATGAAACTAAAGTACTATCCTTTGTAATGACTGAGGGTATGTGTTGGCCTGTAAACTCTGATGTGTGTCCTGAAAATGTCCCATCCAGGTCATATGAAAAGGTGGCAACCCTACCAATGGTCAAAGCATTCACCCAATGTCTGCCCATTGATGGTCCAAGTCGTCCTTGTCAGGACGACCCATAGATGAAAGGGTATTACCCGGGTCTACCTACCATGTCATGAAAGATAAGTATTTGAGTGTACCTATGCGTGTGAAGTACAGCATGTGGATGATCAGAAATGCTAGGATAGTCCTCACAACCATATTGGTCCCAGACATATGTAGTGTTCACAATGTGTTCTCTTGACTGTGCCATGGGCCATCAACTAGAGAAGGGATGAATGGTGTCTGTGGAATATGGGGTGGGAGGTGATGGGTAATGTAATAATTCGCCAAGGGGAGACTGGGTTGGATGCACAATAGGTGAACTGGAGGTCTACGAGGGAGCAGTGGGTGAATCAGGAAGATAACCAAAGAACAAATATACACATCCGCAATACAATCCCACAAACATGTGAACATTAAAAAGTGCAATACACATGTACAGAAATGTTACCAGCACATACTCTCATAATGGTCTTGCCTGAACTGAGCCATCCAACCCCAATACACCTGGTTACATATTTGAATACCCATCATCCCCTTCACAGCACACCCCCCCCTTCCTGAATGTCCACCAAAACCAGCCATACTCAGGCTGCTAGATAGGCGCAGTCATATCTGCACATAGTGACCCCTACCCATATCTAGTAGGCAGTCTCACCCTAGGCAGTCTCAGGTTTGCAAACTATGTATCCCTTGCATGTATAACCCTACCTTATAGCAGTAACACAAATAAGGTCTTCGGTCCTCACAATTTTTGGATATCCCTCATGGGATACGTATCTATTCTAAACATTAGACTTGGTGTCATGACACGATGTCCAGTCCTGTATACATCTGGACACAAGTTGTATGAACAGTAGTTGTCCACAAGACTGCTCAGCCTCCAGCCGGTCCTGCAGAACCTACGACCTGTTATTAAACACCTGACTGTGATGCACGTCTCCCCACGTGCATCATCGGGAATATATACCTTACACATTCGTATAGTGGCAGTCGGATATAGGGTGCTTAAGGTGCTTTAAAGCAGACGTAAGTAGGGTTACCACCTGCCCCACCTTGTGAGGGACAGTCCCTTTTTGGGCAGTTGTGTACAGACCAAATATAATACAATGGCAAATGTCCTGTGATTGTAGGAAACACTTATGTCCCATATTTCATGTATCAATTGCATAAAACAGTTATTTCTGTATGTAAAATACTTAAAGTTACAAGAAACAGATTAAGCAACTAAACTGCTTTGTACTGACTGTGGGTATGTGTCAGCTTGTAAAATCTGATGTGTTTGGCCATATGAAAAGGTGGCAACCCCAGACGTAAGCGGGTATGCACGACGGTAAGTGGCGGTGATTCAACGGCATGGGAAATGTAAATGAGCATGTAGGTGTATTTGCATGTGTATGTACAGACCGATATATATATATATATATATATATATATATATATATATATATATATATATATATAAATAAAGAATGAACATGGTCACAATATAGCAGTGATAACGAATGTGAAAGGAATCAGCAGCGGAAAACCCCGTAATAGTTAGTGCTGTTATATACCAGGATGGCCATAGGTGAGCACACCTCTGCATCCCCAACCACAAGTAGGATGCTAAAAGTGGAACGAATGATCTCCCCATACTAACTATGACTTTTAACTAGGTACAGGGCAGTCCTGGTCTCCAGTCAGACAAGCCTAAACCTGGATGACCATATGAACACCCTGACAATAGAACACACGTATGTGCCAGGACTATAGGCTTTGGAGGTCTGAATATCCTCGGAGTGAGTCAACATGCAGCATGGGTCCAGAGCAGTAGGGATAGGGAATGGCGCATGTGTAGTAGTGCAGTTTTTCCAACAGGAAAATGGATGCCTGCTGTATAAGTGAAGTGATGAGGCGTGAGTTTGGGTAACTATGAACCATGGGTATACATATAAATGAAGCAGAACACCAATAGTATAGTGGTTAGAGCATCCACCTAACGAAAAGGCATTGACAGTTCAAGGTTGACAATAGCACATATCATTTTCCTTGTGGAATGAATGTTGCTCTGCTGTAAAGCCGAATTTAAACATGTAAAGGTGAACGTGTGTATTGCATGGCACTATTAACCAGATCCTTTCAATCAAAGTGGTATTGTCATAATGAATAAGGCACAAATAAGCACAAATAAGCGGCAGTAAACATATGTAACGCACAGTAAGAATAGGCGAGTGTGCCTGCGCAGGTGTAAGCAGCTCCCAGCATAGGAAATGTATGTTTGTATGTACAGATGTAATATATATACACATATAAACGAAAAAAGTGAAGCAGAAGCACCAAAATTGTAACTAGAATCCACCTCACAGGTCCTTCAGAAAACGGAAAATATGAGGTTTATTTGAAAAAAAGTTTTAATGCACAATCCACAAACTGCATAAACACATAAACA